>NW_006925889.1:0-1041 GCF_000298275.1 Orycteropus afer afer | reverse complement strand
TATGCAAAACCAACAGCCAACATTATTCTCAATGGAGAGATACTAAAACCATTCCTCTTGATAACAGGAACCAGACAAGGATGACCACTATCACCACTTCTATTCAACATTGTACTGGAAGTCCTAGCCAGGGTCATATGGCAAGAAAGGGAAATCAAAGGCATCCAAATTGGTAAGGAAGCAATCAAACTATCCCTATTTGCTGATGATATGATCCTATACCTAGAAAACCCAAGAGACTCAGTCAAAAATCTACTGGAACTGATTGAGAGACTTAGCATCGTGGCAGGATATAAGATCAAAATCCAATAATCAGTTGGATTCCTCTACACCAGCAAAGAGATTGCTGAAAAAGAAATAAGGAGATCAATGCCATTTACAATAGCTACCAAAAAAATAAAATACTTGGAAATAAATCTTACCAGGGGTACAAAAGACCTCTACAAAGAAAACGATAAAGGGCTCTAAGAGATCAAGAAACCATAAGAGATCTACATAAAAGGAAGAACATAACATGCTCATGGATAAGATTAAACATTGTGAAAATGTCAATTCTACCCAAAGCAATCTATACAGTCAATGCAATCCCAATCCAAATCTCATCAACATTCTTTGTTGTTGTTTGTTGTTATGGGCCATCGAGTCGGACCCGACTCTTAGTGACCCCTCTTTGGGTTTCCGAGGCAGTATTACTATGGAAGTAGATTGCCCCATCTTCCTTCCAAGGAGTTAGTGATATGGAAAAAACAGTCACTGACTATATATGGAATGGAAAGAGACCTCGGATAAGCAAAGCACTATTGAAGAAGAAGAACAAAGTAGGAGGTTTCACACTGCCAGATCTCAAAACCTACTAGAGAGCCACAGTAGTCAAAACTGCCTGGTATTGGTGTAATGACAGATACATAGATCAATGGAATAGAATTGAGAACCCAGAAATAGATCCATTGACCTATAGTCAGCTGACCTTTGACAAAGGGCCAAAATCCATTAAATAGGGAAGAGATGGTTTGTTTAATAAATGGTGCTGGCAAAACTGGA
>NW_006925888.1:3469-9699 GCF_000298275.1 Orycteropus afer afer | reverse complement strand
GTGAACTGCTGTATGAAAAGTGAATTTACTCTGTAAATCTTCACCCAAATCCTAATAAAAAAAAAAAAAAGAATTTAATTTTTAAAAGGTCCCAGTCATCTAGCTCCTCTTCCACTGCCTGTACATTTTTGGTTTTGCTTGAGAGTCTATTTTTGCCATAGATTAGGGCCTCTAGATTTGCCCCTATTTCATCTTTGATGAGCTTTATAGTTTTGAGTTTTACATTTAAGTCTTTGATCCAACTTCAGTTTGTTTTTGTGTATGGGTGAGGTATGAGTCTTGTTTCATTTTTCTCAAGTGGATATCCCATTTTGCCAGCACCATTTGTTAAAGAGGCTACCTCTCCCCCATTTAATGGGTTTTGGCCCTTTGTCAAAGATCAGCTATCCACAGATGGATGGGTCTATTTCTGGGTTTTTCATTCTGTTCCACTAGTCTACCTGTCTATCATTGTACCAATTGTTGTTGCTGTTGTTATGTGCCATCAAGTCGGCCCCGACTCATAGTGACCCCTCCTTGGGTTTCCGAGGCAGTATCACTACGGAAGTAGATTGCCCTATCTTCTTTCCGAGTGGCTGGTGGGTTTGAACTGCCAGCCTTCTGGTTAGCAGTCAAGTGCCTTAGGCACTATGCTACCAGAGCTCCCTTATACCATGGTGTTTTAACTACTGTGGCTATATAGTAGGTTTTGAGATCTGGGAGTGTGAGATTTCCTACGTTGTTTTCCTTCTTCAGCAGTGTTTTGCTTATCCAAGGTGTCTTTTCTTTCCATATGAAATTTATATAACACAGTTTTATATCCACAAAAATTGTTGATAAACATTGTTCCATCCTACTTTGGTGAGTAGCAACTGGGATCTTAAAAGCTTGAAAGCACCATCTAGTTGCAATGATGTGTCTCTCCTCGTCTAGATCAAAGGATGAAGAAAACCAAAGACACATGGAAACAAATTAGTCCAAGAGACTGGTACACCATGCGATCCTCAGCTTATATAACTATGAGACCAGAAGAACTAGATGGTTCCTGACTACCACTGTCAACCATTCAGAGGGGGAATCTATGTAGAAGATCCTGGATAGAGTGGGAGAATAATGTGGAATAAAATTCAAAATTATTCAAAAAAAAAAGACCAGATTTGCTTGTCTGAAAGATCCTGATAGAACCACTGAGACTATGGCTCCTAGCTGCCCTTCAGGTCTGGAATTAAACTCACTCCTGTGGCTTCCAGCCAGACAAAAGACAGGTATATGAGGTGAACATTGACACTAGGTAGACACACTCCTTGGAGAGATCAATCATGGGAGAATAGAAGGGCTGTGTGTGCACAGGGAGACAGCTCAGGGAGCGGGAGTGCATGGGAGGGAAGGACACAGGGAAGAGGTAACTATGGGGAGGAAGCTGTTGCATTGTGGGAAATTGTAGTCAGTGTCATGAGACAAAGTATATGTGAGCTGCTGTATGGAAAGTGAATTTGCTCTATGAACTTTCACCCAAATCACAGTAAAAATTAAAAAAAAAAAAAGTTGATGGGACAGAAGAATGGATAACCAAACTATGGTACATATACACAATGAAATACTATGTGACACTAAAGAATAATGTAGACTCTGCAAAACACCGCATAACATGAATGAACTTGGAGGACATTACACTGAGTGAAGTAAGTCAATCACAGAAGGACAAACATTAGCCCATCATTGTAAAAAGTCAAGGAAAGGTTTATATATGGAAGGAAACTTTCTTTGTCAGTTACCACGGGTGGGAGGGAAGGGAAGGGAACACTGCCAAAAAAAGAAAGAAAGAAAGAAAGAAAAATGCATTGACCCATGTCACTTTTTTTGTGTATTTCATTACACATAAATTATATTTCACTAAAATGTATTTTAAGAAATTGTTTATGGAATCTGGATCAGGACTTCATTTAATGTGTAGGTTGCTTTGCGTAGGGTTTACATTTCCACAATATTCAGTTTTCCCATCCATAAACAAGGCATGTTCTTCCATTTATGTAGATCCCCTGTGGTTCTTGTAGTAGTGTTTTGTAGTTTTCTTTGTATAGGTCTTTTGTGTTCCCAGTAAGATTTATTCCCAAGTATTCTATCTGAATAAAGTCTTTTTTGACTCACTGCTGTATGGTTTGCTGGTCTGATACAGCCTGATGGAACCACAGGGTTTCTGAGTCTCTTTAGGGACAAAAATGACCATTCTGTTCTGCAGTTTGTGACCATTAAAGTTAGGAATATGTGCAAAGCAATTTAAAATTGGGAAATAAACATCACATTTTATCTTCTGTTATGGAATCTACATGAGTAAAATTTGTCTTTCCTAACTCTGTAAACTTAATTCTCATGTATTAATGCAATTGTCACAGCTCTCCTTAAAGGTCTGTATTTAAGTCAATGAGATGAGCTAATAATAAGCTAATTTCTTGGATGCCTTCATGCATTCTTCATTGGTATATTCACGTTGTTTAAGAAGGAAAACCTATTTGAAAGAACTTAATACACTTTCATCCTTCTTTTCATGTGAGATTCAAATGTGTCAATGATGGTGTAGTTTGTGGTTGTGAGAAATTAATCTCTGGTACACAGTGATATTTCAGGAGCATTTCCACCATTTACTTGTTTCTTTCTTGTACTTCTGTGACACTGAACTTCTTCATAATCAGTACTTGGTTGGCTATGTTTTCAAAATCTTCTCTTATATAAATACCCTGTTAATAACTGGTAGAGATCTATCCATGTCTTTAAATCTACTTCTGAATCTTGAAAACTTTGACTCCTCCAATGAAAATGCTGCAGTATATTATTCCACATAACCAATATAAATACATAATCTAGTGTTTATACTTTGTTGGTGATATTTTCAACTTCCCTTTTGTTGTCACCTTTTTGTGTCTTGCCTTCAGCAGTATTTTCTAAGGTATCTAGAGTCTAAGGAGCTCTGGTAGCATAGTGCCTAAGGCACCTGACTGCTAACCAGAAGGCTGGCAGTTCAAACCCACCAGCCACTCCTCGGAAGGAAGGTTGAGCAATCTACTTCCATAGTGATACTGCCTCAGAAATCCAAGGAGGGGTCGCTATGAGTCAGGGCCGACTCAACAGCACATAACAACAACAACAACATCTAGAGTCTGACTGTATGATTCCAGGACTGCACTCATTACTTCAGCATTTGTTTCCTAATATGTATTTAAAAGGCATTATAATACTCAATCTTTGCCTACATATGTTTTAAGAATTGCTTCATTGGTGAGTAAAGGTGGCAAAAAATGTATAGAGTGACTGAACGTTAGAAAAAAAAAATCAACTGCCTCTGGACAATAGGCTTTGCTATGTCCTACAAGATTAAGTGAATGCACAGCACACAGTATGAAAATGGTATATTCATTACATTAAAAATTTTCTGTTGCATGCCTCTACAATGCCCTGACATAGTGATAGCCTTGTCATAGGATTGGCCTCTGCACTTAGAAAAATAAGTTTTGCAAACTTCCTATCAATAGTGAAGTACTTGATTTGTGATTTGTTCACCGATGTGACTTTTTAAGCTGGTAAATGTGACAAATTGCTCAACAAGTTTTCCATCTGTTAGAGCTATGTCTCTGTCATATTATCCAGCAGTGCTGTAACCACAAGTGGATTGCTTTAACAAACAGAAGCCTATTCTCTCACAGGTTAAGAAGCTAGACATTCAGGGCACCAGCACCAGGTGAAGGCTTTCTCTGTCTGTTGGCTCTAAGGGAAGGTTCTTGGTCTCAATCTTTCTACATCTGTGGGCCAAGCACTCCAAGATCTATATACGTCTTGGCTCAATTTTCTCCTGGATCTAGGAGATTCTTAGCACAAGAATCCAAAGGACACACTCTGCTCTGAGCTATTCTTACTTGGTGATAGTCAAAACCCTCCTTTCTGCTTACTGCTCTCTCCTTTATCTCTTGTAAAATGAAAGGTGACACAGGCCATACCCCAGGGAAACTCCCTTTAATTTACATCAAATCAGAACCATGGCCTGAGTAAGTTTGTTGCATCCCACCCTAATCTCCTTACAACTGATTGGCTAAACACATCCGATTACATCATGGGGGATGATTACATCATTATTTAACTGCCAAACCACTGAGAATCATGTCCCAGCCAAGTTGACGCATACTTTTTGGGGAGGCACAATTAAGTCAACTACACTATCTTAAAACAATACTTAGTTAATCTGTATGAGAAAAACCAGGAGTGGAATCTACAGAAAATAGTTGATTGAACTTTATCATTTAGAAAGTTTATTAATTCCTTGCATATTGTTTTAGACATATACAATGGGTTGCCCCTTTCTTGTGTTACCATATTTTGAGCTGTGACCTGCTGAAAAATGGGTCAAACTTAGCAACAAGTTCAAGTAAAGCAAAAAAAAAAAAAAAAATCCATTTTGTGGGGACCCAAACATCTCATTTCTTCCTCAGAAAGATAGTCCACATTCAGTGGTTGCTATAAGAGCAACAACACATTGTAGAACAGCTTTCCAATACTGATGTTCTTCATTAATTTGTGTTTCTTGTTCATGAGTTAACCCAAAACCATGTTTTCAGTTCAAATACAACAACATAACTTCTCTGTGAATTGAATTGTTTTCATGGTTATCAATCATATTGAGTTGTGCTAATCACTAAACCATCCTTGAAAAATCAGGAATTAAATCATTTAGGAATGAATAGTTTGAAAAAATATATATACATATATACAGAGCTGACTGATGGAGAATATAGTAGCCACTCTATCTTATAATTTTCATCACTAGCTTTGCACCCTAGAAATAGATTCTAGCTACAGAACCTTACTTTTTTTGCCATTCAGAAATTTTCATCACTAACTTTCAAATGGTCCACTGTGATGCTAACAATCACTTGGCCCTCTTTAGATGCAATAATTTATATCATTAGGAAAAAAAATACTTCACAAAGCAGAATCTTATTCCTGTTACTTATAGGGTCTGCAGATGTGACAATTTCAAAGTCTAAAATAGTTACACTTTCTACACCATTATTATTTTCTACAGAAAGGAATGGATGCCAAATTTGGAACAATTTCTGTTACATTCATATGCTATTAGAAATGTCAGCACTAGCAGTACTATTACAAAGATTTGCACCCATTAACTCCACTGTTCCCACTTCTCAAAGCTGGCCAGTGAAAACCTTATGCAACAAACGGATGACGTGCTGGAGGCACTCACTCATTGTGATAGTTGGAGTTGTGTATCAACTTGGCTGGACCACAGATCTGTGTGAGTTAAGCAGCTGTCATATGGGTTATTCCCATGATAGGATCGGATGTATATGTTTTGAGCAGCCAATCCATTGAAAGGGAGTTTCCCTAGGGGTATGGCCTGCTTCCAATATATTTATGGACATCCTGGGAAAATGAGACATTATTCTGTGGATCAGGATTCTGCCTACAACTGTCTGTCAGTGAACAATTCACCTTTCGGCCTGGTGATCTTGGATTAGTCATTCGTTGGAGTCAACAGCCAGTATACTGCCTGCCAACCTTGAGCTCATCAGCCCCTGCAGCTGTGTGAGTCAGGAAAAGCCTCCAGCTTGACGTTTGATCCAAGAACTTGGGATTTGCCAGCTTCTATAAGTGTGTGAGCCATTTTCCTAAGATAAATTTCTCTCTCTCTCTCATCTCTCTCTACCTATAAGCTTTACTGGTTTTGCTTCTCTAGAGAACCCAGACTAATACACTCATCTATGCCAAGAAATTTGGAAGACAGCTACCTGGCCAACTAACTGGAAGAGATCCATATTTATACACATTCCAAAGAAAGGTGATCCCACAGAATGTAGAAATTATTGAATAATATCATTAATATTAGGAGCTCTGGTGGCTTAGTGCCTAAGGCATTTGACTGCTAATCAGAAGACTGGCAGTTCAAACCCACTACCCACTCCTCAGAAGGAAGGTTGGGCATCCTACTTTGGCGAGTAGTGACTGGGATCTTAAAAACTTGCAAGGTGCCATCTAGATGCAACGACGGGTCTCTCCTTGCCCAGAGCAAAGAAGAATGAAGAAAACCAAAAATTCATGGAAACAATTAGTCCTAGTGACTGGTACACCATCCGATCTGCAGCCTATATGACTATGAGACCAGAATAACTAGATGGTGGCCAGCTACTACTGTCAACCACTTGGAAGGGGATCTGTGTAGGAGATCCTGGATAGAGAGGGAGAACAAT
>NW_006925888.1:963-2509 GCF_000298275.1 Orycteropus afer afer | reverse complement strand
ACCCACCAGCCACTCCTCGGAAGGAAGGTTGGGCATTCCTACTTCCGTAGTGATACTGCCTCGGAAACCCAAGGAGGGGTCGCTATGAGTCGGGGCCGATTCGATGGCAAACAACAACAACATCCAATCTGTATGTTGAGCAAATAATCTGAGATGCTGGACTATGTGAAGAAGAATGCAGCATCAGGATTAGAGGAAGATTCATTAACAACCTGTGATATGCAGACAACACAACTTTGCTTGCTGAAAGTGAACATAACTTGAAGTATTTACTGATGAAAATTAAAGACTACAGTCTGCAGTATGGATTACACACCTCAACATAAAGAAAAAGAAAATCCTCACAACTGGGCCAATAAGCAGCATCACAATATATGGAGAAAAGACTGAAGTTGTCAATGATTTCATATTGCTTAGTTCCACAATCCACACCCATGGAAGCAGCAGTCAAGAAATCACAGGATGTATTGCATTGGGCAAATCTGCTACATAGGACCTCTTTAAAGTGCTGAAGAGCAAAGATGTCTCTTTGAAGACTAAGATGCACTTAACCCAAGCCATGGTGTTTTCAGTTGCCTCATATGCAACTAAAAGCTGGACGATGAATAAGGAAGACCAAAGAAGAGATGATGCTTTTGAGTTGTCGTGTTGGTGAAGAATGCTGAAAATACATGGACTTCCAGAAGAACTAACAAATCTGTTCTGAAAGAAGTGCAGTCAGAATGCTCCTTGGAAGCAAAAATGGCCAGACTTTGTCTCACCTACTGTGGTCATGTTGTCAGAAGGGACCATTCCCTGGAGAAGGATATCATGCTTGGTAAAGTGGAGGGTCAGTGAAAAATGGGAAAGCCCTCAAGGAGAGGAATTAGACACAGTGGCTGCAATGATGGGTTCAGGTATGGCAAGGATTGTGGGGCTGGCACAGAACAAGGCAGTGTTTCATTCTGTTGTACATGGGGTTGCTATGAGCCGGAGCCAACTTGATGGCGCCTAACAACTACAACAACAACAACTCCAGCGTTCAATGAAGAAGTCTCTTCTGATTCATTACATTTTACAAAGGAAGTTAATTTTGGAATTATCTTTGTTGTTACATGGCATTGAGTTGGTTCCAACTCATAGTGACCTTATATACAACAGAATGAAAGAGTGCCCCGTCCTGCACCATCCTCACAGTCCCTGCTGGGTTTGAGCCTATGTTGCAGCCACTGTGTCAGTCCATCTCATTGTCTTCTACAGGGACTTGTCCGTCCTGATAAAATGTCCAAAGTACATGAAAGGAAGTCTTGCTACCCTCCTAAGGAGTATACTGGCTGTCCTTCCAAAACAGATTTGTTCATTCTTCTGGCACCCTATGGTATTTTCAATATTCTTCACCAACACTAATTCAAATTCAAAGGCATCAACTCTTTTTTCTTTTTTTCTATTGTTTTTATTGCAGTGAAAACATACACAAGACATTTGCCAACATAACACTTCCACATTTACAGCTCAGGGACATTGATGACACTTTTCATGTTGTGCCACCATTATTGCTATCCTTTTC
>NW_006925888.1:0-553 GCF_000298275.1 Orycteropus afer afer | reverse complement strand
GCTGATTGTATAGATTCCAAGACCAATGATATAATCATGTATAATCATGTATAAACATATACATAAAGTAGAACAAAGGCATCAAGGGTCACTCTCACAGAATATGCAGGGCATCTACCTGGCCCCTGTTCCTTTTAAAAAGACATTAATTCTTTCATGTCACTTTGTTTTGTGACCTCTGTGGTTTTGCCAGACACAGCAATGGCGCCCGAACAGGGACCAGGAGCAAAGTGGTGAGCGCCCAAGAGAACACCCCACTGAGTGAAATCGGAGCCCTGTAACAAGAAGGGTAAGTGTGGGTGAATTCAATAAGCTTTCTTTAAGCCAGGCTGACATGGGGAACTCAGCATCTCATGAAAAGGATCGTTATATTTCTGTTCTTAAAGTAATAGTTCAGGCTAGAGGTTTTTCAGTGTCTAAAAAGGAGTTAGAGGAACTTTTACAGTGTGTAGATCACTGTTGTCCTTGATTTCCTCAGGAGGGAACCAATGATTTAACAGTTTGGGAGACCATCGGTCAACAAATGAATGAGCGTTTAAAAGAACATGGGCCA
>NW_006925887.1:8776-9763 GCF_000298275.1 Orycteropus afer afer | reverse complement strand
GTACTTTTTATCCCTCTAACTTCTCGTATTAAATTAAGCAGAACATCCTGCCAACTTTCCCCCTTAAGAATATTCCGAATTTGCTTCCATTTTCACACCCCCACTTTTACTGCCATAAATTCAATTTTCTTAATGCCACATTAGTATATTAACTGATTTCCTCACCTTCAAAAACATGTATTTCTCTTTCTTCTTCCTTACCCCTTTCATCAGAGGAATCTTTCTGAAATACAAAATGATGACAGTGGTCCCTGGCTTAAAATCCTCCAGGGCCCATTGCATTGTTTCACGAAGTACATCACCTGGCACTCTCCACAGAGACTTAACACACATGAACATGTTCATAGACATTTGGATTGAATATGTTTGTGAAATGCTGAGTTACACAATGGTAAAGGATTTGACTACAGGACTTCTCAGTACCTTCGATGGGACCATATACATTGTGACTATTCAAGCAGATATGCTATGTTCCACTTCCAGAATTTATTTGATTCTTGGATCTTCAAGCCTCTGTTGGGACTGTGTTTTAAAGAATACATTTTTGAAAATACTGGTCATTGTGCAAAGTTTAAATGTTTTAGCATAGCTTGTAAACTCTCTGGGATTTGACCCTTGCCTAAAGCTTTTTATTTATTTACTTATTTTGATAATTTGATTATTTACTTACTTGGAAAAAGTAGAGCTTTGAGGACCTCCATTTGGTGATGTGGCATGACTCAACATGAGAAGAAAGAGCTGCAAACATCTGTTAATAAGCAGAACATGGAACATACGAAGTATGAATCTAGGAAAATTGGAAGTTGTCAAAAATGAAATGGAATGCATAAAGATCAATATCCTAGGCATTAGTGAGCTGAAATGTACCAGTTTTGGCCTTTTTCAATCAGACAACCATATTATCTGCTCTGCTGGGAATAACAAATTGAAGAAGAATGGCGTGGCATTCATCATCATGAAGAATTTTTCAAGATCTATCCTGAAGTA
>NW_006925887.1:3369-4621 GCF_000298275.1 Orycteropus afer afer | reverse complement strand
TGAGTGTGCTGCTCCTGCACTTCAGTCGTGTGCCCAGCTTAGAGGGGCTGAGAGAAGAATGCAGCATCGCGGCGAGTAATGTACCCACTCAGCCGCCACGTCACTGGGCACCCATCATTCCAGGCACTCTTCCAGGCGTGGGAGACACTGACGATTCCACAGGCCTGGTTGCTGCCCTTGCAGAATTTCAGTCTGGAATAGAAAAATGAGGAAAATGAGAGAAAAGAATTAACATGGAACAGTGACTGCAGCCAAGAGACTTAGAATACTGCGGAAACGCATGACAGGCACACCTCCCTGTGAAAGCATTAACCCAATAAGCAGGAAGGCCAGGTGTCTCTGCCTTCATCTGGACTATCTCTTCTGTAATTGGACAGTGCACCAGTCAACACAGAGCAGCTCCCGTCTCCAACAGCTGTGACTGTCAATGCCGACAGCAACCTGGGTGCACCTGGCAACACGCAGTCCGGTTGCTGCCACACAGAATGGAGACAACACCAGCTCTGTTGTCTTCAAAATGAAGACTCCAGGTATGCTGAGACAACGGTGATGGGACTCATTCTCAGTGGCTTCTTTATTCACTCAGTGTTCCACAGCCTGGTCTGCCATCAACACCATGAACCTGAGCAGCATCGGACGTAAAAGGGACCTCAGAGAAATACAACTTTTCTAGGGTCCTTCTTCCCTCATTCCGTGAAACCCCGCTGATGGGAGATGGGCTGGGAGCTGCTCACTCCTGTTTCTAAGGCTGTTTTTTGGCAGGGACCTAACACTGTAACAGACCAGGAGGATTTTTAATACGATCTTTTATCCACAGTGTCCATGGCGTGATGGAAAGATAACTTTCCATTTTAGCTGATGCTGTTAAAAGCTGGCTGTCATGGCCTTGCCATAGTGCATTCTCTGTGGCTGAGGTCCTGTGTGTATTTTGCTAGAATATTTTATGTAGAACGTCCTTAGAAATCACCCCTTGAAATTTTCCCCAGAATATATGTTATAGGCAGCAAAACAAGTTTTTCTTCATAAATAATTCTTCTTTCTCTACAAACTGTATATTAAGTTTATGAATTTTGTCATCCTGGCCCCCAGGCTCTCCAAGTGGTCCCTCCTAGGTGCTCGTTGTGAGAGAGAAGTGCCGAGCAGCGCAGCGAAAGGAGCATGCGTGAGGGGAGTGCGTGAGTGGGGTGTGTCCTCATTCTGCAAAGCCAGCTCGTGTGCTCACTCAGCTTTTGCACGTGTGTGTGTGTGTGTG
>NW_006925887.1:0-2389 GCF_000298275.1 Orycteropus afer afer | reverse complement strand
TAACTGGAAAGAAAAATGATGTCTTGCTTCCTTTTGGTTGAAAGAAATATGAGGGAGAAATCCTTTCTTTACAGCCTTAGTGCCTTTGTTCAATTCGTCATCTGGTGTCCTTTTTAGAACTGGTTTTAGAAACAAGAAAAAAAATCATTTATGAAGTGGTTTTATTCAAATTACCTAAGTCAGTAGAAGCATAATCCAAATGGGTCTAATTGCTGTACTTAGGAAGGACTAAGTCCCTGGGAATGGTACCTGGCAGATAGGAGTATAAGAAATCCTCCTTTTTTGTGCTGTTAGAGAAGGAAGTTTTCAAAAGACATATGGCAGGAAGCATCCTGGCCAGGCTGGTGCTGGTCGAGGAATCTCTTGGTGGGGTCCCTGGAATAGCTCCATGTTGCCGTGCAGGCCATCTGCTGTGGAAAGCCACATGTGGTGACTTTCTCCTTGGTCACCTACACTGTGACCTGGCTGCTCCATGTTCCCCGGGCCACTGCCGGGCTAGTATGTTCTAAGGTGGAATGGATGATGAAAGAGGGATGATGTACCTTCCCCTTTTTATCAAGTCACCTGTGGGAATTTGGTGAATTTAATAGTAATTCTTGAATTGTATTCATACAAACATAAATCCAAAGCCTGGTATAGATGTCCTTATAAGTGCGGAGTTGTTTACTCTGTGTAACTTAATTCTATTTTATCATCAACATTTTACCATTTCTTTTCTACAAGGCTGGCCACTCTCTAGAGCTGTGCTGTCTCATGTTGCAGTCACTTGTCACATTTGACTATTTGTATTTAAATGCAAGTTGATTATTTATAAGACCACAATGCAATTCCAAATTCAATTTCTTACTCACAGTAGCCACTTGGGAAATGCGCAGTAGCTACATTTGGTCATCATGTGGGACAGCATGGATTGTGGGACATTTCCATCATCAACGATAGTCCTCCTATCCAGTCATGAAATTCTGGAGCAGATAAGCCTGAAACCAGGAACCACATCTTATACTTCTTTAAATGTATCGCAGCCCCAACACATGAGCAATTGCATGGTCGATGTTAAGATATTTGTGGTTGAATGTTGGCTTGCAATGTCTCTCCTGTTCATTTTTTAGGATGTTAGCAATGAATAACCTGACAGAAAACCAGTTGTCATTGTGCCAACTCTGACTCAAGGTGACCCCATGCACTTTTGAGTAGAACTGCCCCTGAAGCTTTTCAGTGGCTGGTTTTTCAGAAGTAAATCACCAGGCCCTTCTTTTGAGGCATTTCTGAGTGGACTCGAACCTCCAGCCTTTTGGGCAGGAGCTGCGCTTGTTAACCATTTGTACCGCCGAGGAATTCAACATGTATTAAATGACTTACAGATGGAAACATGAAACACGAACTACAGTGACAGCTGTGAGGGCTGGAACTCAATGACACTGGTCTGTTTTTCCAGGTATCGCAAGTTTTCACCTTTGACAGGATGCAGTCTCACCACTTTTCTATCACTATTTATGGAAAATATTTTACTTTTCTTTCTCTGACAGGTTTCTGACTTGCACACATTCCAGCTTTTGTAGATTTTACTGCATATTTTCTTGGAAACCACTTTTTGCTAAACCAGTTAGACTGTAACTTTGGAGCCATGGAGAGATTTACTTTCTCTATTCGAATCATTTAGTCTGTGGTTGGGTGAGCTGTTTTCAGCTATGAACATATGGCCCAGAAGATTAGGGTCTTGGCTCAGATTGGCCTCAATTGGGCCTTTGTCAGTTCCACCACCTATGTGCCTGACAGCCAAGCCCAATTTTCTTACGTTCTTTAAAACCCCAACTCAATCCCTGCTGTCCTCAACTTCAGTGCATGATCTTCTTTCTACATCACTGAGAATATTGGGGTCTTCTCTCATGTTTTTGATTATTTTCCTCTCCTTACATTTCATATTATTTCTGTCAGCCCACATCATACCCCCTTTTGTCAAGATCAAAGTAAGAGTTCTGCCTCTTCCTCTAACCACTTTGAGTCTGATGAGATAAGAGAGGACTAATAGAGCAAGATTCTGAGGAAAGTTGGACCCACTATGCTACCAGAACTCCTGGGTATAAAATAGTGTTCCTAAAACATGTTAAACAATAACAACAACAACAACAACAAAACAACAACAAACTCAAGGCCATTGAGTAAATTCTGACTCATAGCAATCCCCATTGGGTTTCCAAGGAGGTCAGTCTTTACAGAAGTAGATTGCCAAGTCTTCCTTCAATGGAGTGGCTGAGGGGTTTAAACCACCAACTTTCTGGTTAGCAGTCAAATGTCTTAGGCATTGATGTGATTGGGCAGTTATGTAATGATGTAATCATCCTGCATGATGTGATCTGATATGATCAGCAAATCCGTTGTCAGGGGATTA
>NW_006925886.1:9084-9727 GCF_000298275.1 Orycteropus afer afer | reverse complement strand
TAGATACACTCCTTGGAGAGAATAAGCATGAGAGAAAGAAGGGCTGCTCAGGCACAGGAAGACTGCTCAGGGGGTAGGAATGCGTGGAGAGATGGACACAGGGAAGAGGTAACTATTGGGAGGAAGAGGGAGGGGGGAGGTTGCATTGTGCTAAATTGTGGTCAATGTCATGAGACAAAGTTTATGTGAACTGATGTATGGAAAGTATTTGCTCTGTAAATTTTCACCCAAATCACAATAAAAAAATAATCATTGAATCAAATGAGAATGAAAATACAACATGTCGTATTCTTTGGGCATAGCAAAAGCAGTACTCAGAGAGCAATGTATAGCAATAAACACACAAATCTACTTATTTACTCTAACATCTCCAAATAATTAGAAAAAGAACAGCAAATTAAACTGACAGTCAAAAGAAGAAGACAAATAATAAAGATTAGAGGATAAATAAATGAAACAGAAAACTGAAAAACAATAGAAAGAATAATTAAAACTAGAGGTCAGTTCTTTGAAAAGATCGTTAAAATCGACAAACCAGTGGCAAATCTAACAAAGGAAATGAAGGAGAAGATGCAAACAACAGGAATAAGAAAAGAAACAGGTAATGTCACCACTAAAGCAACTGAAATAAAAAAGATAATAA
>NW_006925886.1:5988-7320 GCF_000298275.1 Orycteropus afer afer | reverse complement strand
TAGGTGCCATCATATCACCTCTGACTTATAGCAACCCTATGTACATCAGAACAAAACACTGCCCAGTCATGTGCCATCCTCACAATCCTTGCTATATGTGAGCACAGCCACTGTGTCAATCCATTTTGTTGAAGAGCTTTCCCTTTTTCACTGACCCTCCCTCCATTTTACCAAGCATGATACATATAATAATAATAATAATAATCATGAGCAAGTGAGACTTCATACCAGGTATGCAAGGATGGTTCCACAATCAAAATAATCTACAACCGGCATGATGACATTAGGGAAAGGAAGTTCACTGAAACGTACACATAAGATGTGGACAACAGTGGCAAAAACTAGTAGATGCACAATACTGCATCACCACTAACATCAAACACCAGGATAAATGCATAGACAACTGAGATCAGATGGGGGTTAGTGAACAGGAGTGTACCCTAGACCAAGGATGAAAGATTTAGCTGAAAATAATCTTACTAGATACAAGTGATTCAAAATTAGCCACACTCATTACAGAAGCATCAGAAGACAGAGTTGGAGTAATCCCTCAGAGACAACCAAACACCTTGAGAGGGGGAATCACTGGGCCTGCTGACTTAGGACTATAGTATTGGGGAGCACCAAGCTCAATTGGCACAACAAAGTACATAAAAGTCTTGTTCCACAATCTACTTTGGTGAGTAGCAAATAGGGTCTTAAAAAAGATTTTGAGTGGCCATCTAGGATGCAACTATAGGTCTCCTCTCATCTAAAGCAAAGAGTGAAGAAAATCAAAGCCAGTTGGACACAATTAGTGCAAGGATATGATGGACCTTGAGACCAGAAGAACTAGATGATGCCCAGCTACCAATGCCAACCACTCAGGAAGGGATCAAAACTGGGGATCCTGAATAGAGTGGGAAGAAAAATGTGGAAAAAAATTCAAAAACACAAAAATTACTGGTCAGATGGAGCCTGGTTGAACCCTCAAGACTATGGCCCCAGTTTACCCTTCAGGCCCAGAATTGGACTCACTCCCAAGGACTGGCTTTTAGCCCAACAATAGAAAGACCTACATGCAGAACACCTACTCAGGTCTGACTTGACAGCACATAACAACAACATACACCTACTCCAGGGTGATACACCTGCCTACTCTAGGGAGATGCACCCCTTAGAACAATCAGCCATGAGGCACCAGAGGGGCAGCATTTACATAGAGGGAAAGCTGGACAGATAGGAGTGCATAGTTAAGAAATGCACAGGGAGTGGGTGGTCACAGGGAAAGGAAGGGAATAGAGTGTGTTATGGTAGGGGATGGTAATCGGGGCATGAAATAAAATGTACGTG
>NW_006925886.1:3371-5793 GCF_000298275.1 Orycteropus afer afer | reverse complement strand
TGACTGCTAACCAGAAGGCTGGTGGTTCAAACCCACCAGCCATTCCTCAGAAGGAAGGTTGGGAAATCTACTTCTGTAGTGATACCACCTCGGACACCCAAGTAGGGGTCACGATGCGTCAGCTCTGACTTGACAGCACATAACAACAACATACAAAATCAATGGCCAACATTAATCTCAATAGAGAAAGACTGAAAGCATTCCCCTAGTGAACGGACCAGACAAAGATGTCCTTTATCACCATTCCTATTTAATATAGTTTTAGAAGTCCTGCCAAGAGTGACTCAACGGCACCTAACACCAACAACAACAACCCAGAGCAGTAAGGCAAGAAAGGAAAATAAAAGGCATTCAAATTGGCAAAGAAGGAAAACCATCTCTATTTGCAAATGGTATGATCCTATACATAGAAAATTCCAAAGACTCACCAAGAAAATTACTGAAACTGATAGAAAGATTCAGCAATGTGGCAGGGTACAAGATCAACATACAAAAATCTGTCAGATTCTTTTACACTGTGGTAGTTAAATTTGTATGTCAAGTTGACTGGGCCTGGTTGAGTGGCTGGGCAGCTGGTGGTAATTATTCCCCTTGATGAAACTGGCAATCAACTCCATGGTAGGATCTACCACAAGCAGCTGAGTAGCTGCCTTTAGGATGTGGTCTGCTTCCTGTATATAAAGAAAAGCCTTGGGAATAGTCTCTAGCTTATGGCACGCTTGGACCCTGCATGTAGCTGTGTCATTCTTCAGCAGGCTGCCATGTTCTGCCAACCTTGGGACTTAAATGGACTTAAATTAATGGTCTGCCATGTGGTTTGGTAACTTCGGGACTGTGCCTTTTTACTTGTCAACCGTGGGCTTCTCAGCCTCAGCAGCCAGCAGCTGTCTGAATGAAAAAAATTTACCATTGTGAAAACCCAAAGTGATCTACATATGTAATGCATTCCCAATTCACATTCCATCATCATTCTTTAAAGAAATGGAAAAAACTAATCACCAACTTTATATGGAAAGGAAAGATACCCCAGATAAGCAAAGCACTACTAAAGAAAAACAAAGTAGAATACCTCACAATTCCCAATCTCAGAACCTACTACACAGCCACCATAATCAAAACAATCTAGTATTGATACAATGACAGACACATAGACCAATGGAACTGACAATACAGAAATAATTTCAACCCCTATTGACAGCTGATCTTTGACAAAGGGCAAAATCTTAGTAAATGAGACAGAGATCTCTTTAATAAATGATGCTTGCAAAACTGGATATCCAGAATATGACCAGGAAGAATATACAAAAAAATCAAGAAGGACCTATATCTCCCACCATATACAAAATGCAATACTATGCAATATTAAAAAATAATAATGAGTCAGCAGAACATTTCATAACATGGATGAATCTAGAGGACATTATGCCGAATGAAATTAGACAATCACAAAAGGATAAATATTGACAATTATTAAAAAGTCAGGAAAAGATTTTTACACAAAATGAAATATTCTTTGATGGTTATCAATGGGGGAGGGTAAAGGAGGGCAAACCACTAACTATTATAGTAGACATATATTATCTTGGGTAAAGGGGAAGACAATATACAATAAAGGGAAGTCAGGAAAAGAATGATTAAGACAAAGAAGACACTGAGAGGAGGATTAGAGTTAAAGACAACAGAAATAAATACTATTACATATGCAGTCTTGCAATAACATTAATAACTATAATCTACAAGTGGATATATAGATAGATATGCAAGCTGAACAGGCATGGGAAGGGGAGTGTGACTCAAATACATATAGGTTTGACAGAGGATATTTCTACATATGTATTTTCATATGCTACAAATATAGCCATGAATATAGTAGAGATACAGGGAACAAAGTTATGGAAACTTCTTAGCCATAATTAAAAACCTTGAGAGAATGAGTCACTAGCCCTGGGGGCTCAGGACCATAGTCTCAGGGGGCACCAAGGTCAATTGGTATAATATAGTCCACAAAGTCCATGTTCTATATCCTACTTTGGTGTGTAGCAACTGGGGTCTTAAAAGTGTGTGAGTGGCTATGTAAAGTGTAACTATTGGTATTTCCCCTTCTGGAGCAAGGAAAAGTAAAGAAAATCAAAGAAAAGTGGAAACAATTAGTTCAAAGGACTAATGGATCACACAAACATTAGCCTTCATGACCTTGAGACCAGAAGAATTAGATGGTGCCCAGCTACCCTTACTGACTGCTCTGAAAGGGATCACTTCAGAAGGTCCTGGCTAGAGTGGGAGTAAAATGTGCAACAAAACTCAAAATCATAAAAATGACCAGGGTTCCTGGTCATATAGATACTGATGGAACTCCTTAAACTATGGCCCTCAAATGTACCAAATGTGAGTGACCAATATGGCAGCATTGAGGATGAGAAAG
>NW_006925886.1:0-2501 GCF_000298275.1 Orycteropus afer afer | reverse complement strand
ATGAGGGGAGCTGTTGCATTGTGGTAAACTGTGGTCAATGTCATGAGACAAAGTATATGTGAACTGCTGTATGGAAAGTGAATTCGCTTTGTAAATCTTCACCCAAATCACAATAAATAAATAATTAAACAAACAACTATGGCCCTCAGTCACCCTCAGAACCTGGAACTGAACTCAGTCCCATCCCTCAATTTTCAGCCAGACAGTAGGTAGCTCAACATGTTGAACAGTAACACTAGGGAGGTACACACACTTTGGAACAATCAACCTATCAAGATCAAAAGGGCAGCATTTTCCCAGGCAGTAAGTGTTAGGAAAGAAGGAGGAATGGAAATGAGAAACAGGGAAGAATTGGGATGAATGATGTTACATTGAGGGGATTGCAAGCAATGATGTAAAATGAAATGTGTATGAATTGTTGAATGGAAAACTGTTTTGTTCTGTGAACTTTCTGCAAACTCACAATAAAAAGTTTAAAAAAAATTAAAAATAAAACAATGTAGGTAGAGATAGTGAGAATGGTGATACAATGTAAAGTATGTAACCAATATCATTGAACTGTATATGTAGAAACTGTTAAACAAATGTATGTTTTCTTGTCTATATTGCTACCAAGAATAAAACATTTAAAAAATACCTAGAATCAAATGAAAATGAAAACACAACCTATCAAAACCTTTGAGGCTCAGCAAAAGCAATGCTTAGAGGGAAATTCATAATAATAAATGCCTACATTAAAAAAGAAAAAAAAATTCAAAACCAATACCTTAAGCCAACATCTGGAACAAACAGAAAAGGAAGAGCAAAAAGAAACTTGAAACTACCAAAATGAAAGTGTGGTGTAGTAAATTACCTGGTATGGCTTTTCTAGCCATAAGTCTTTGTAAACTCCATGGTGGAATTTTCCATGAGGAACTGAGTAGCTCCTGATTGTTAAAGTTATCCACCTGGGGTATTTCTGTTGAGAGTGGCATGAAGTAGTCTTCTGGGAAATTTTCTCTCTCTCAGGTGTATAGAATTCTGATGTTGGGATTGTTTAGTTTGGTCACTATGCCAGGCTCAAAAGGAACTCTTCTAGAGGCAGAAGAAGTCTCTCTGACTGCTGGCTGAGAAAGACATGCTGCTAAGAGAAACAAGCTCCTGAGAGACATGAGCTGCCAAAAGAGAGACATGTGCTGCTGCGAGAGACACTGAGAGACACACAAACCTGGGAGAGAGACTGAGAGAGATTGTTGGATGAGAGACAGCAGGCTGAGAGAGAATGAGTGTGTTCCTGAACTTGAATTGTAGCCTGTTGCTTCCCTAATAGATTCCATAATCTGTGAGTTCTGTGTGGCCACTGCAGTGAATTATTGAACTCAGCAAAGAGGTGGTGGGTGCTGCGGGAGCAATGGTTGGTGTCAGGGTTGATGAAAAGGCTGGAGGGAGGCAGCATGTCTGGCCTCGCAGAAATAGGCTTTGGGCTACTGATGGTGATTCTGTCTTATTCTTGTAGGGTTAGAGGAGGTCAGAAGATATGGCCTCCCTGCATCTTTTGCAGAAAGAAATAAATATCAGAGCAGAAATAAATGAAACAGAAAAAAAACAACAGAAAAAATCAACAAAATCAGCAGTTGGTTGTTTGAAAGGATCAATAAAATAGACAAACCACTGGCTAGACTGACAAAAGAAAAAAAAAAGGCAAATAAGCAAAATAAGAAATGAAACTTGAGACATTACAACAGACTCAACTGATATAAAGAGTGTCATAACAGAATATTATGAAAAATTGTACTCCCACAAATTTGAAAACCTATATGAAATGGATAAATTCTTAGAAACATTACCTAACCAAACTAACACAAATAGAAGTAGAATATGTAAACAGACCCATTACAAAAGAAGAGAATGAAGATATCATTAAAAACTGCCAACAACACAAAAAGCACAGGAGCAGATGGTTTCACTGGGATTTCCCAAATATTCATAGAAGAGTTGACACCAGTTGTACTCAAATCTTCAAAAACATAGAAGAGTAAGGAATACTCCTTAATTCATTTTATGGAGCCAGCATCATCCTGATACAAAAACAAGACAAAGACATCAAAAATAAAAGAAAATTACAGGCCAATATCTTATGAATATGTTGTTGTTGTTAGGTGCCGTCGAGTCATTTCTGACACATAGCAACCCCATGCACAGCAGAACAAAACACTGCCCGATCCCGTGCCAGCTCCACGATCCCTGCTATATTTGAGCCCATCACCACAGCCACCGTGTCAATCCATCTCGTTGAAGGCCTTCCCCTTTTTCGTCGACACTCCATCCTACCAAGCATGACATCCTTCTCTAAAGAATGGTCCCTTCTGACAACATGATCGAAATAGGTGAGAGGAAGTCTGGCCATTCTCACTTCCAAGGAGCATTTCAGGTGCACTCCCTCCAGGATAGATTTGTTAGTTCTTTTAGCAGCCCATGGTACTTTCAGCATTCTTTGCCAGCACCACAACTCAAAAGCATCA
>NW_006925885.1:7479-9699 GCF_000298275.1 Orycteropus afer afer | reverse complement strand
TGCTCTTCTGTCCGGGTTCAAGGCTTTTATCCCCTTTCTCCTGCTCTTCCGGCCTGCTACTCTGGGCATCCCTGCATTGTCTCTCCTCACCTGTAACCCTGGGGCTGAATAAATAGGGTGTCTAAAAGTCCCTAGATCAGTGAAAAAGGAAGAGCCTCAATAAGATGGTTTGACACAGTGGCTGCAACAATGGGTGAAAGCATAACAAGGATTGTGAGGATGATAGTGTTTTGTTCTATTGTACATAGGGTTGCTATGAGTCAGAGCTGATTTGGTGGTACCTAAGAATAACAGATGGTGAAAATGATTAAGCGCTTGACTAACTGTAAGGTTGGTTACATTGAACTCACCCAGACATGCTTTGGATGAAAGGCCTGGTGATCTGTTTTCAAAAAGCCACTACCTGAAAACCCTATAGAGCAAAAAATCTGCAATATATGGGGTCACCATGAGTAGGAATCTACTGGATACCAATTAGTTTTGATGAGAATATAAGTATCTAATTGTCCTTTGTATTTTCTTAATTTTAAAATTCTCTTTTAAAAATTCCTTATTCTCTTGACTAATCAAAGTCATCTTCCAGCTACCCATTGTTTTCTTCTGTGACATGCAATATCTTCTTCATTCTTTGATCCATCTTTTCCTGAAATACCTTGGAATATACTCTCCTTTCTCCTCCTGTCCCTCCTGTAAGCTAAACTAAAATGAATTGTTCTTACTTTAGCCCTTAGAGAGTCTCCCAGGTTGGAAATCCCAGGTAAAGGGATCCACCTGAAGAGGTCATCATCTGCCTGAGTAGAGCAGGAAGGCAAAAGAAGAACACAGAAAGAAGCTTAGTCATTTGCCTACAACTGTGTGTGTCCCTGAATAGACACCCTGATCAAAGCTGTGGGGAAATCGTTGGCCCAAGATGGAAATATCTGGTATCAAGAGTTATCAAAGCATGAAGCATTAGGAAGTAGGCATTAAAATCAGTAAAAATCAGAAAGGGCCACCTTCAATAGCACAATCCTTGCTAATTACCAAAGTGATCTCTCTAAGCGGACCCTCAATCTTGGAAGCAAACAATTCCAGGAACAACAGAATCCCCAGTACTAAGAGGGAATTAGAGCCATTCCCAACCAACATGGCAGAAATAGATCTGGCAAGGATTCATGGGAAGTTAGTGATGTAAAGCCTGTCAGCCTACCCTTATTTAAAAGGAATCTGTTAGTACCTCACAAACAAAATATGTAAAGCAATTAAATATCCTAAACTTGAAAACATTTAATAGTGATAGTTTTCCAATACTATTTTATAAATACTGTGGAGGGAAATTACCGTTTTCTTTAATCGCAATATTAACAAGGTTACTTTGATTCTCATTATTCAAAGTGCATAATTCCTGCACTGTTTAAAAGAAAAGTTATTAGAGCAATGCCAACCCGTAGAGTAATACTTTCTTTTAATACAAGTTTTAAGATCATTGTCACTAAAATCCCATTTGAAATTTATTCTCTCTAAATTAATTTTAAAGGAACATGTGGGGTTTTTAAAGTACTACTTAATCTCCAACAATATGCAAAACCTTTCAATGGCATTCTTAATTATTTTGAAACATTCCTAGGGTAACAACGTTGATTAATGCTACAAAAGGATTTAATTTCATTGAATAGTTTTGAATAAACAGAATGATTTTTATTCGGATATGTCTTTATTCAATGGTTCATGGCATTCTTCAAACAGTGGAAGTAAGCATGCAGGCTGAGTTAGTAAAAATCCTATTTCCTACTTTTTCGGGCTCTAGTTCTCTTTCAACAAATATTTTCAATTCCTAGTGTAGACAGAGGATGATATTTCATGATTTAGTAGATGAAAAGACAAAGACAAATCTTTGCTCTTAAACTCACAAACTACTACTTACAGGTGAGGAGAGACAATGCAGGGACGCCAGAGTAGCAGGCCGGAAGAGCAGGGAAGGGGATAAAAGACTTGAGCCCCAGGCTTACAGGTGAGGAGACACAATGCAGGGACGCCAGTGTAGCAGGCCGGAAGAGCAGGAGAAAGGGGATTAAAAGCCAGGAAGCCAGACAGAGGAACAGTCAGCCAGGTGGGGGTGACACGAGGGGTCTCCAGCAGCAGGACAAACTTGTCTGTTGGTTTGTCCTACTGTGGTGACATATAGACATGAGTTTTGGAGGCTGAGCCTCTGGTGTTTAAAACCCAGAGAGATGCACCTGG
>NW_006925885.1:3852-5040 GCF_000298275.1 Orycteropus afer afer | reverse complement strand
GGTGGCTGCAATGATGAGCTCAAGTATAGCAGGGATTGTGGGGCTGGTGCAGGATAGGGCAGTGTTTCGTTCTGCTGTGCATGGGGTCGCTATGAGTCGGAAATGACTCAACGGCACTTAACAACAACAACAACAACTATGTAGATCATGCAAATCCTCATGTAGCCAATGCAGGTATAAGGAAGGCACCCTGCAGCTCCAGGGTTTGTTAATTCAGTCATCCAGTGACATCATGGGCACCAAAATTCTGTTCCTGTTTCTGTTCTGTCAGCCTTCGCATGACTGACTGTCCTGACCTAGAACATTTTATGCTCACAAATGAATAAAGAAGAGCAAGGTGTTAATTCACATGGGTAGACATATAGTCTCTTCTGTCTTCATTGTGCAATGCAAATAAAATTAGTACCATATAATAATATGGATTGCATAGAAAGGAAAAATCAAATTCTATCGAGTCTCTTTTAGTTTACAGATAGCTTTATCAAGTTTATAAATTTATCTCATAGAACCCAGGGCCAGCCCCCAGAGTCAAATTCATCTGGAAACAAGATAATAAGAAACCTAATTACTCTTTCTCTCTGGAGTGGCACAGTTCCATTCCTGTTTCTTTCCCCTTCATTTTTCTTTTTCTACAGAAGTGCTTTCTCTACTTTGACATGCACAATGGCAAACATGGCTGCTCCAGACCTTAATTTGCATCAATTCTTAGTTCAAAAACTAATGGAGACAGCATCACCTCTCTGAGACTCAAAAGAAATGTCCTGAGAAGGGAGCTAAGTAGCTCACCCTGAGTCAGGTTTTCATCCAAATCACAGCCGTAAGTTGAGGATCTCAAGATACAATGAGGCTCACTACTTGTTGTTGTTGTTGTTGTTTGCCATTGAGTCGGCCCTGACTCATAGCGACCCCTCCTTGGGTTTCCGAGGCAGTATCACTACGGAAGTAGGAATGCCCAACCTTCCTTCCGAGGACTGGCTGGTGGGTTTGAACCGCCAGCCTTCTGGTTAGCAGTCAAGTGCCTTAGCCACTGTGCTACCAGAGCTCCTGAGGCTCACTACTACAAGGTGGTAAATAAATTCTCTGACAAGGAAAACCTAAGTTAAGCCATTCACTCAAAAGTTTCCTAAGACACAAGATGTTGCTGTTGTTATGTGCTGTAGAGTCGAACCCGACTTATAGTGACCCCTC
>NW_006925885.1:0-3614 GCF_000298275.1 Orycteropus afer afer | reverse complement strand
CCTGCCTTCTGGTTACCAGTTAAGTGCCTTAGGTACTACGCCACCAGATCTCCTAGATAGATGCTACTAAAAACAATTTACCAGCTTTAGTCTATAAAGATATCCATGGAATTGTCTCTTAAGCAGGGATTAAGTTCTAAAGTACATATTGTAAAACTAAGTACAGCAAAATATCTTCGAAATACCTTGAATCATCCCAAATCCCTTCATAAATGTGGTTTTATGTATACAATCCTAGTATCTTTGGCTGCAAATAGTAAATAATCCTGACTTGGTTTAAATAATATGGAGGAAAGCTTTCCATCTCACAAATGGTTGCATGGTTTGATAATTCAGTCATTCAATAACACCATAGGCACCAAAATTCTGTTCATGGTTCTGTTCTGTCATCTGTAGCATGACTGACTGCCCTGGGCTAGAACTCTTTATGCTCACAAATGACTAAAGAAGAGCAAGATGTTTATTCACATAGGTAGATACATAGTCTCTTCTGTGTTCATCCATTAAGGAGTGATTCAAGTTGTTTCCAAGTCCACTCCCCCATAGACCTCTTCTTAAGTCTCATTGGTCAGAATCTACCTCTGAACAAATCCCTTGCCAAAAGAGCAGAATCACTACAGGAGAGTTGCACCAATCAGGATCTACTTAGGATTCATTCTTGGCAAGGCTGGATACCAACTATCTAGAATTGGGCCTCTTTTAACATGGAAGAAGAGAAAAATGAATAATTTAAGACTGACTTATAAGGCTCAAAAGACAAATTGCATTGAGCAAATCTGTTGCAAAAGACCTCTTTCAAATGCTGAAGAGCAAAGATGTCTTCTTGAAGACTAAGATGTGCCTGACCCAAGCCATGGTATTTTCAATTGCCTCATATGCATGTGAGAGCTGAATAGTGAATAAGAAAGACCAAAGAAGAGTTGATGCTTTTGAGTTGTGATGTTGGTGAAGAATGCTGAAAGTACCGTGGACTGCAAAAAGAACTAACAAATCTATCCTGGAGGAAGTGTTGCAGGAATGCTCCTTGGAAGTGAGAATGGCCAGACTTCACATTTTCTTTGGTCGTGTTGTCAGAAGGGAACATTCTCTGGAGAAAGACATCATGCTTGGTAAATTGGAGGGTCCCCAAAAAAGGGGATGGCCCTCAACAAGATAGACTGACACAGTGGCTGCAACGATGAGCTCAGATATGGTAGGGATCATGAGGCTGGCACATGACTGGGCGGTGTTTCGTTCTGTTGTATGTAAGGTCGCTTTGAGTCAGAGATGACTGGATGGAACACAACAACAACAACAACTATGAGACTCTTAGGGTTCTGCTCGTGCAGTGCCTAAAGCATTTGACTGTTAACCAGAAGGTTGGAGGTTCAAACCTACTAGCCACTCCATGGAAGGAAGATGGGGCAATCTATAGAATTGACTCAATGGCAGTGGGTTTGTGTTTGTTTTTTGGTTGTGAAACTCTTAGGAGCTCTGTTGCTGCAGTGGTGAAGCACTGGGCTTCTAACCAAAAGGTTGGCTGTTCAAACCCAGCAGTGGCTCTGTGGGAGAAAGATGTGGCAATCTGATTCTGTAAAGATTTACAGCTTTGGAAAATATATTGGGCAGTTTTATTTTGTCCTATAGGGTTGCCAGGAGCTCTGGTAGTGTAGTGCCTGAGGCACCTGACTGCTAACCAGAAGGCTGGTGGTTCAAACCCACCAGCCACTCCCCAGAAGGAAGGTTGGGCAGTCTACTTCAATAGTGATACTGCCTCAGAAACCCAAGGAGGGGATGCTACAGGTCGCATCCTACTCCACGGCAATGGTTGCGTATAGGGTTGCTATGAGTCAGACCCAATGGTCATGAGTTTGGTTTTCATTATGAGACTCTTAGTTCCAGTCATGTTTATTTTGGATCTAATTAAAAAAGGGAAAAACAAACCTCACACTTCACCAAGCCCAATGAACGCCACGCTTATTTAACCATGGAAACATTTGTGTGTCCACTCTTTGTTGGCATCCTGTGAAGTGGTGATATTGAATATTCTCTGGAAACTTTTCTAGTCTATACTGGTGAAGCTCTAAAGCCCTGCCTAATTATTAAATAAATAAAGTAATAAATACTATTTTATTCCAAATAGAAGTAGAATTTGGTTGGTAGCTAACATCTTGTGAAAAAGTCATTTGGATAATATGGGAATTTTTTTTTTTTCACTACCTCATTCATCTTGTGATTTATTTCACAGAGGTCTTAGGGGATTATGCTGCCCTCAGGCCCCGGTGGAAACCCAACAATGGATTGCTCAGCATTGTACACTCTGTCTCTTCTCTAGATCAAGAATAGGGTCACATTCTGTCACCTTGAAAGATCCACCTTTCTGTGTCAAAATTAGCACTAAATTCCCACTAGCTTCTTGGAAACAATGCAGCATTATTCTGTGGAAATTGGCCTTTAGGCAGCAAAAATTGTTTGCTTTTGTCTTAAAATTGTCTACATGTCTTAGAGTAGATTCTGCTACTTTTAAATAATGTATTTTTGCCCTGAAGTGTAAACTCTTCAAGAGTTCCTTTTACCCACAGCTTCAATTTTGAAGTCAAGGTCATGCTGCTCAATAAATTGCCAATAAATAAAAGTATATATTTGCTTTCTTTCCCCAGTTCTGTATCTTTCCAAAAACCAAACTCACTGCTGTAGAGTCAGATCCAACTCATAGCAACCCCTCCCTGGGTTTCCAAGGCAGTATCACTATGGAAGTAGATTGCCCAAACTTCCCTCCAAGAAATGGCCAGTAAGTTTGAACTGCCAGCCTTCTAGTTAGCAGTGAAATGCCTTAGGTACTATGCCACCAGAAGTCCTCTGTGTCATTAGCTATCCTTGATATTTTGACAGTTGCTTTATATCTGCATTTAATGTCCTCCAAATGGAGCATAATCCCCTTGTAAAATGTTGCAATGCAACAAACATATGTATCAAAGGATTAATGTTAGTATTGAGCAGAGTAGAGCTAGTCCTCAAGGAGGTGGGACATAAATCCCCACTTCTTAAGTATGGAAGGGGGGAGAATAGTTTTACAATGGAGAATCCTGCAAACACTCCCTCAGCCAAGCAATCAAGATTAATATCACAGAGATAAGTTATGTTGGTAGCATGTTCTCTTGACATAGTGTGATGAGACTAGCACCCCGCCTTTGTGGTCTTCTTGTCAATAACTCATAACTTCACCCTAATCACAAGGAAAACATCAGACAAATCTCAACTGAGGGACATTCTACAAAATGCCTGAGAAGAAGGCCTCAAAACTGGCAAGGTCATCAAATACAAGCATGAGAAACTGTCACAGTAAAGAGGAGCCTAGAGACATAACAACTAAATGTAATGTGGAATCATGGGTGGGATCCAGGAACAGAAAAAGTATATTAGATTAAAAATAAATAAATAAATAAGCTAAGGCAATCTGAATATAGTATGGATTTTAATAAATAACAAAGTTTCAATATTAGTTCATTAATTATAACAAATCTACCATAAAAATGTTTGGTTAGGAGAGGTGGGGCAAGATGGCGGACTAGGCAGAAGGATTGCACAGACCCTCTTCAACAAAGAAAAGGGAAACCAATTAACACAGACACAGA
>NW_006925884.1:8389-9970 GCF_000298275.1 Orycteropus afer afer | reverse complement strand
GGCAGTGTTTTGTTCTGCTGTGCATAGGGTCACTATGAGTCAGAGATGACTCGACAGCACCTAAGAACAACAGGACACTGTGATGGCAACTTACTCTCAAATTTGGGATTGTTCCAAAACAAAGTTTTCTGAGACTCTAGTTTTAATCTTGGTGACATAATCCACACCATCCTATTACTGTAGACATTTTTCACTATTCACTTGTACCCTTAAAACTATCAAATGACTTCACATCTTACTCTGAGTAAAAACTCCCTTCTGGTCAATAAGAACCCGTGATGTACCAGAGCCAAAGTGTATAGGTTCACAAAAAATGGCTGTTAAGACTCCAGAATTTTGTGAACCAACTGATCTCATATTTGCTTGACATCAGCCATGGCAAAAGTGTTTACACTATAGGAATTGTTGGTACAAATCAGGTGTTTTTGTTTTGTTTTGTTTTCTTGGAAAGCAGGTTGTTAAACATTTACCAGTGCACCCTTCATAACCTGCCCTGCCCCATTATCTCTCTTCTAGGCACCCCTTCATATTTACTGTTTCCTCAGAGTGAAATGATCTTCTACCAAATACCTCATAGTTTCATACCTCACTCTTCAGTTTATTACTCAAATGTTACTTTCCTATTTGGAATAAGGGCTTACAATTTCATTTCCTTCCTTTCCCTTTTTCTGCTTTATTTTTTCTAGGTACTTCTCCGTATTCCATATATTTTTATTTATTTTCTGTTTTCTGCCCACCTCCACATACCCATTGTTACCAATAAGGACATATATATTTTTGTCTTTTTTATTGTTTATGGCTGTATTCTTATCATTTAAAATCTGAGTGTCTGGCTCTAGAGTAGGAATTCAAGAAACATCTATGGACTGAATGAACAAATGGCTAAGGTTTATCCTAGAAATGTGATATAAACGAACACCATAGTAAAACCTTATGGAAGCCTGCTTCAGTAGTCCTCATGACCACTGCTACCTCTGCAGCTGGTAGGAGGCTGGAGTAACAGGGGGTAGCAGTGGCAGTGGCTGAAAGGGCAGTGGCAGGAGTGAGCAGGGAGGGAATGGGATGTGCCCAACCCACCCCCACACACACTATTCCTCCCACTTGAGCAGCAGGAGCAGCCTGGACACCACAGGCCCCCCCACCGCCACTACCTGCTTGCCTACCGTTCAAAGCCTGAGAGCCTGTACTTAGAGCCATGTCCTCTACCTCACCGACCTATGTCTCAACCATGGTCCAATGTTGTAAAAGTCTGAGTTTAGGGTCTTTAAAACCATTAGAGGGAAATAATAATCAGAAAAGAGCTGCTTTCCCTTTTAAAAAAAAAAAAAATAGGACCTCAGACGTATATGCAGTCAGATGTTGCCATAACAGACACAAAGCAACATATAACTGTAATAATAAAAACTAAAATATAAACTAAAGAAAAGACATATTCACATTGCTGGAATGGAACCTCATTGTACATCAAGGTCTACCTGTAAAATGGTAGAAAAAGATCTACGAGCCAGAGGGGGGAAAAAAAACATCCTAAGGAAAACAAAAAACTTTTCAAATGGAAAGAAAGGAAAACGCAACATATCA
>NW_006925884.1:6259-8084 GCF_000298275.1 Orycteropus afer afer | reverse complement strand
TTAATGAAATTGAAAAAACTCCTAGCAAAATTGATTAAATTAAAAGAGAGGAAAATAAATGACCAATATCATGAATGAAAGCAGAGAAATCACAGAAATTACTACATTAAAAGGACAATGAGGGGCTGTTACAAACAATTTTATACAACATTTCTACATTTAACGTAGAGGAAATGAACAAAAAACTTGAAAAACATAATCAAAATGGATACCACATAAAGTAAAAAACCTTATAGCCTTAAATAAAAGAAATAGAATTTGCAGTAAAAAAACCACCTCACAAAGAATATCCCAGGCTGAGATGCCTTTTCTTATAAACTGTAGCAAACATTTTTGGAAGAAATAAACCAATGTTATACAAAATCTTTCAGAAAATAGAGTAGGAAACATTTCTCAATGTTTCATGAGAAAAAATAGAACCCTGAAACTAAAACCTAATATTACTTGTAGAAACAAAATTGCAAACTAATATCCCTCCTGAAAACAGGGGGAAAAAATCAATAAGCTGTAAGAGAAGTATGTGTGAGCATATGGTATGTGTAATATGAATGGCAATATATGATGACAAAGTAAGGTAAGGACTTTCCCAAGAAAGTAAAATGTTTAACATTTAAATATCAGTCAATGGAATTCACCTTATTAAGAGAAAAGTTAAAGGAAAAAATATAATTATTTCAATAGGTACTGAGAAAGTTAACACCATTTGCAATAAAAATTCTAAGGAAACTATATTAGAAAGGAACATCCTCTATTTAATTTAAAAAAAAAGCTACAGTATACATCATATTTAATGATGAAACATTGAACGCTTTTCCTTAAAATTGGAAACAAGTTTAAGATGTATACTCTCACAACTTCTATTGAATGTGTTCCAAGCCAAAAAATACTAAAAGGAAAACAAATATCAAATGTACAGACTGGAAAGAATACAATAGTTTTTATGATTGGTGGTTCCTAAGGCATTTGACTGCTAACCAGGAGGCTGGTGGTTCAAACCCACCAGCCACTCCTTGGAAGGAAGATTGGGCAATCTACTTCCGTAGAGATACCACCTTGGAGACCCAAGGAGGGGTCGCTGTAAGTCGAGTCAACTTGATGGCAGTGAGTTTGGTTTGGTTATTAGAACCAATAATTAATCAAAATTTGTCATGTTTGCAGATATGAATCAGTATAGAAAAACCATGTTTCTAGCTACTAGCAAAAAATAACTAGAAAATAAAGTTAAAAGAACAAAGCCATTTGCAATGGATCAAAAATATCAAATACCTATAAATAAATCTAATCAAAGATGTATAAATCACTATACTGACCATTGCAGAACACTGTTGAGAGAAATTAAAGACCTAAATAAATAGAGTGATTAACTATGTTCATGGTTTAGAAGACTCAGTAGTGTGGAGAAGGCCATCTTCCCAAATTTATTATATAATCTATGAAATCCTGATCAAAATCTCAGCAAGTATATTTTGTAGAAATTAACAAAAACTAAAATCAAACATGCTGCCACTGAGTTGATTCCAACTCATAGTGACCCTGTAGGACAGAGTAAAATTGCTCCATGTAGTTTTCAAGGCTGTCATCTTTATGAGCAGACTGCCAGGTCTTATTCCCACAGAACCACTGTTGGGTTTGAACCATTCACCTTTTGGTTAGCTGCCAAATTCTTAACCATTGCATCACAACACTCCTTAGAAATTTATATAGAAATGGAAAAGATGTAATACTGCAAAAAGAGCATTGGGGAGGCATCTTCTGACCTCTTCTGACCCAACTCATAGCAACCCCTCCTTGGGTTTCCAAGGCAGTATCACTACGGAAGTAGATT
>NW_006925884.1:4775-5934 GCF_000298275.1 Orycteropus afer afer | reverse complement strand
AGTTCAAACCCACCAGCCACTCCTCAAAAGGAAAATTGGGCAATCTACTTTCATAGTGATACCGCCTCGGAAACCCAAGGACGGGTTGCTTTGAGTGGGATCCCACTCGATGGCAGTGAGGATTTTTTGGTTTGGGGGTAGGTACACCTAGGTGCATCCGATTCTGCCAGCAAGCCTCTTACTCCAAACACTCAGATCCCTCACTTTGTAGGACAGCAAGCCCACTGCTCTATCCCATGCCTCTTGGTTCCACTGCCAATGAATCTCTGCAAGGTGTCTCTGCCAGACATCTCTGCAAAGGAGGTCCAGCACAGGGATCTCAGATCCAAGGACACACACCACTCCACCTGTGGCTCTTCTCTCTCAATGGCAGTGAGATCACCTCTTCTGCCTCTTGGAGGGCTCATTTTAAGCCCAGCAGCACAGCAAAATTAACCAATCCTCACACTAGAATTCCATATACCTTATTTACATGGTCCTACCCAGTAATCTGGTGGGAGTCACCAAGACTGTGGCTAGAAAAGTCATGCCAAGTAATTCACTGCAGCATAAATGCATTCAAAATAATCTTTAAAAAGAACAAATTTGGAGAACTCATGCTACCCATTTTTAAGTTTCTTTAAAACTATATTAATCAAGACATTTTATTTCTCGACTGCTACTTCTATGAGCACTGATAGTTAATTCAAGTAAAATGAAATCCTTGACAACTTCAACATTTTCTCCATTTATCATGATGCTGTTTATTGGTCCAGTTGTGAAGATTTTTGGTTTCTTCATATTAAGTTATAATCTATACTGAAGGCTGTAGTCTTTGATGATCTTCATCAGTAAGTGCTTCAAGGCATCTTCACTTTCAGCAAGCAAGGTTGTCTTGTGCATACTACGGGTTGTTAATGAGTTTTCCTCCCAGCCTGATGCCACATTCTCCTTCATATAGTCCAGCTTTTTGGATTATCTGCTCAGCATACAGACTGAATACATATGGTGAAAGGATACAACCCTGACACACCTTTTCTGATTGTAAACTCTTTGTTTGAATGTCTAACTGTTGATCTACATAAAGGTTCCAAATGAACACAATTAAGTGTTCTGAAGTTCCCATTCTTCCCAATGTTATCCAAAATTTTTACAGTCCTCATAGTTGAAGCTCTGGTAG
>NW_006925884.1:1504-3014 GCF_000298275.1 Orycteropus afer afer | reverse complement strand
TGGCTTATAGTCCTCAATGTAAAAGCTAAAGCTATTAACTTCAAATATAAGCTAAAGCTATTAACTTCAAATATATATATATATACATAGACATATACAAACACACACACACATATATATATATATATATACACTTCAAAATCTTGAGGTAAGCAAAGATTTAAGACACACACAAAAAATTAACCTTAAAAAAATAACTGATATGCTGGACTTCATTGACATGAGCTCTGGTAGTGTAGTGCCTAAGACATTTGACTGCTAACCAGAAGGCTGGCGGTTCACACCCACCAACCACTCCTCAGAAAGAAGGTTGGGCAATCTATTTCCATAGTGATACTGCCTCAGAGACCCAAGAAGGAGTGGCTATGAGTCAGGATCAACTTTATGGCAGTGAGTTTGTTTTTGGTTTGGACTTCATTAAAATAAGTTTTTTCCTGCTGGTCAAAAGACACTATGGAGAAAATGAAAAGGCAAGCCACAGACTGGGAAGAAACATTCACAAAGCATGTAAGAGAAAGTCTTGTTTCCAAACTAAAGGACTCTTTCAATTCAGTAAGACAGCTCTGTTTTTTTAAAAAAATGGAAAAATATTAGAATATAAATTTTATTAAAGAACACATATAAATGGCCAAAAGGGAAATGAAAACTCAGCATTCTTAGGCCATCAAGGAAATACAAATTAAAACTCCATTGAGAAACCAGTTTATACCCACTAAAATGGCTACAATCAAAAAAGACTGACAGTGCTAAATGTAGGTGAAAATGTGAAGCAACTGGAACTCATTATTCATTATTCTGGGAGTGTAAACTGGTACAACCACACTGGGGAGCAGTTTGGTAGTTTCTTATAAAGTAAAACACATATCTATTCTTGTTAGTTACCACTGAGTTGATTCCAACTCGTGTTGATCCCATGTGCGCAGAATAAAACTGCTCCATGGGATTGTCAGGCTGTGTCCTTTCAGAAGCAGATCACCAGGCCTGTTCTGAGGCTCCTTTGGATGGGTTTAAAACACCAAGCTTTCAGTTAGTAATCAAATCCCTAACTGTGCTACCTGTTGTTGTTTTTAGGTGTCATAGAGTTGTTTTCAACTCATAATGACCCAGTGTGCAACAGTATGAAACACTGCTCAAGCCTCATAATCATTCCTATGATTAAGCCCATTGTGTCAATTCATTTCATTGAGGGTCTTCCCCTTTTTCGCTGACCCTCTACTTTACCAAGCATAACACCTGTCTCCAGGGACTGGTCCCTCTTGATAACATTACCAAGTATGAGAGGAAGTCTGGCCTTTCTCACTTCTAAGGAGGATTCTGGCTGTACTTCTTCCAACACAGATTTGTTCCTTTTTCTGGCAGTCCATGGTATACTCATTTTTCTTTGCCAACACCACATTTCAAATGTATCAATTCTCCTGTGGTCTTCCTTATTCATTCTCCAGTTTCCCCATGCATCTGAGGGTATTGAAAAGACAATGCTTGGGTAAGGTGCACATTAATCTTCAAAGTG
>NW_006925884.1:0-579 GCF_000298275.1 Orycteropus afer afer | reverse complement strand
ATATACTGCTGCAACCGTTTTTTAATTATCTTCAGTAAACTTTTATTTGCAATGTGGCATTCATGATATTCTTTGATAATTCCCACAGTCTGTTGGATCACTTTTCTTTGGAATGGGCACAAATATCAATCTCTTCCAGTTGGTTGGCCAGGCAGCTGTCTTCCAAATTTCTTGGCATAGAAGTGTAAGTTCTTACAGCATTGCATCCATTTAAATGTTGAGACATCTCGATGGATATCCTGTCAACTCCTGGAGGCTTGTTTTTCACCAATGCTTTCAGTGCAGCTTGGACTTCTTCCTTCAATACCTTTGAATCTTGATCATATGCTAACCCTGAAATGATTGAACATGGACTAATTCTTTTTGGTACAGTAATTCTGAGTATTCCTTCCATCTTCTTTTCCTGCATCAGTCAATATTTTGCCCATAGAATCCTTTAATACTGCAACTCGAGGCCTAAATGTTTTCTTCAGTTTTTTCAGCTTGAGAAATACTGAGTATGTTCTTCCCTTTTAGTTTTCTAAGTCCAGGTCTTTGCATATTTCATTATAACACTTTGCTTTGTCTTCTGGAGCCACC
>NW_006925883.1:0-9762 GCF_000298275.1 Orycteropus afer afer | reverse complement strand
GGCATTGGGGGTAAGGCATTTGGCTGCTAACTAGAAGGCGGGTGGTTCAAACCCATCAGCTGCTCCATAGGAGGAAGATGAGACAATCTACATCCATAAAGGTTTATAGCTGTGGAAACCCAATGGGGGTCGCTATGAGTCAGATTTGACTCTATGGCAGTGGGTTTGGTTTTTTTGATTTCCAGCCTAGGGAGCTCATCTGCCAGCACTTCAACAGACACTCGTTGTGACTCAGAGTTTTCATTGGCTGATTTATGGCAGAAGATTGCCACGCCTTTCCTCCTAGTCTTTGTTAGTCTGGAAGCTCCATGGAAACTTATCCACCAGGGTTTTCCTTCTGGCATTTGAAATATTGGTGGCATAGCTTCCAGAATCACAGCAACATGCAAACTACCACAGTGTGACAAACTGACAGACTAATGGTCCTACACTAATGGTTCTTAATCGTTGAAATCATTTGGAGCTTGGAAAAAAATGCTGATGCCCAGGTGTAACGCAGTGGAAGTAGCAGCATCAGGATGGAATAATGCCAATCAAGGTCAGCCCAAGGCTGATTCCTATGAGGTAAAGGTCAGACATACCTCCATTCTCCAACCTTTTCCAATTTGGACCCCAGCCATCCCTCCCATTGCACTCTCTACTTCTCTTCTGGGTTCACTAATCCACTGCAATGGCCACACAGAACTCACAGACCATGTTTACAGTTAAAGGGTTTATTAAGGAACACGGCAAAACTTGGGATCAATATTGGGACGCATGTAGTCAGAATCTCCCATCTTCCGTGCAAGATAGCTCTCTCAGCTCCTCTCTGCAGGACAAGCCTTTGCTGGCCAATCCCTGAGGCTAGGCTCCTCCTGGCCCTGCCATCTGTTGCTACCAGCTCTGCATCTGAGCTCCTTCCAGGCCTCTCACCAGCTCTGCTGTTGGGCTCCTTCTGGGCCTCTCACTGTGTTCAGCGTAACTTGGCCAGTGTTAAAGCTCTTTTAGCAAGTTCTTTTGTCTCCTGTATCTTTCTGCTGCTTTCCTTGGCTGCTTTTCTTGCTTTTTTGTATCTGCTAACCCTCTGTGTGGGAGCTCTGGTACCATAGTGCCTAAGGCACTTGATTGCTAACCAGAAGGCTGGCAGTTCAACCCCCCCAGCCACTCCTTGGAAGGAAGATGGGACAATCTACTTCCGTAGTGCTACTGCCTCGGAAACCCAAGGAGGGGTCGCTATGAGTCGGGTCTGACTTGAAGGCACATAATAACAACAACAACAACCCTCTGTGTGGTTGGGTATACATTACACAAACTCTTCATAAAGGTCAAACCATGGCCCTCCCGATACCCCGTTGGTAGGCCACAGACACTTCATTTGCATAGTAGATGTATCTGGGCTACAACTCACCTCATTTGCATAGTCTATTGACCAATCCCTACAAGATACATACCAATCACAGGGCAGGCTGCAGCCCAGGACCAGACAAAAAGCATCAAAATCAAGTTATTTACAGCTTACTCAGCAAATGGCAATCAACCTGGACAAAAGTATCAAACTTTCTGGGATAGAAAACTAGGGCAAAAGTAAATCCTCAGGGCCTAAGGGAAAATTTTCTCAGGCTCTTTCTAAAGAACCAAGACAAAAAAAAAAAAAAACACATAAAGGAGACTTATCTCAGCACACCAGGTCATGCCCCAGACCAGTTAGATCTGAAACTCTGGAGGTGAGAACTAGACATCAATATTATATTAACTATATTCTTCCAGAATATGAGCTTTGATGAGGGCAAGAATCATTGCGTTGTTTAATCTGTATCTCAAGCACTTTGTGCAGCAGTTACTCAATAAATATTTGTGAATGAATGAATGGAAGCATAAACAGGGATTAGGAATTACTTTTCTATGCAAACCAAAAACCCAATGAAATGCCATTGAGTGGATTCCAACTCATAGCAAACCCCCATTGGGTTTCTAAGGCTGTAAACCTTTAGGGAGGTAGATTGCCTCATCTTCCTCCCTCCTAGCAACTGGTGAGTTTGAACCACTTGACTTTCAGGTTAGCACCAAATGCCTTACCCACTGGGCCACCAGAGCTCCTTACTTTTCTATCAGAGGTCATTTAAAAATGTTGTTAAGATTGGAATCCAGAGGAAAAGAGATGCTGAAAGCATAAAAGACTAAGCAGGTTCATTCATGTCCCAGTGGAGTGGATGTAATAGGAGCTGGGACAGAAATTCTCTAAAATCATGAGCATCTCTCCCATATTCAAATAACACTTCAGTAGTAACAGTGAAATCTTAAGAAAGTGTAAGCCAGCCTACGACCCCACAGCCCTTGCAATTGTAACTTTTCACTGCAATGGAAATATTCTATAAGTTGTTTTTCAGAAACCAGCAGTTGCAAACAGGAGACAAGCATACGCTGGTTCCTATCAGATTTGGCTCATGGAGCATGCGCAGAAGACTCCAACCGTGTCTCGAGATGACCGTGCCCCCACCCACGAGAACTCCCCAGCCAATCACACCAAGGCCACAACTTTTAGAACATGCGATGTATGCATGTAGCTGTGTGCGAACTTGCCCCCTAAAAATCCCTGTGCAGCAGATCCCCTGGAATTTCAATAAATATGTGTAATTTCCCTGTTCAAACCTTACAAAGCTGTAACTCACACGTAACTCGTGGGGTTAGATGTGAGGGAGATTTCCCCTGGCTCCTTACCTACCCTACCTAAATAAAACTACTCTCTTATGCTCAAAAAGCTCTGGTGGTGTAGTCCGTAAGGCATTTGGCTGCTAATCAGAAGGTCAGTGGTTCAACCCCCCAGCTGCTCTGTGGAAGAAAGTTGAGGCAGTCTGCTTCTATAAATATTTACAGTCTTGGAAACCAAACGGGGGTCACTATGAGTTGGAATCAACTCCATGGCAGTGAGTTACTCTCAAAGGCAGGAGTCTAGAGATTGGATTCTGTGTGCACTGGACAGCGACCTTCTTGGGCTTTCCCCTATTACAAAAGGAGCAGAAAGCTCAAGAAAATCTTTTGAGTGGCATCAAATGATCCAAAGAAGCAGTAGAAGAATCGTCTACATTGGAGAGCATGAAGTGTTAACACGGTTAGCAGGTTCACTAATAACACCATGAGCTTGAAAATGTTCAGTCTTCAGTCTCAACACAGCAGTTATCCAATTGCTGTATTCGTTTTGATAGTTATTCCCCTGCCTGCCCTTGAACTTCCAGCCTAAGGCTTGCTTTCTGCGGCATGCTCAAACAAGGCTTTGCCTCTGTGGATCTTCACACGTATACCCCATGCCCCGCTCGCCATGGAAAAAAAGAGAACAAGATAATTCATTCCTGAGGCTGGAAGTCTCCCAGAGAGAAACCTTGGCAGCTGGAATCCAGTTTCTTCATATTTCTGAAGCGAGAACCTACCACAGCTAGAGAACGCTGAAGGACAGTGGGCGCCTGTGGCTGAACACTCACTCACTGTAAAGCACAGAGGTGCCTCAGCCAAGCAGAAACCAGTCTTTTCATGAAACACTGGGCTTCTGAGCACATATTGTAGTAATTCTGTGACGAGCAGTTCCTGGCCACTGCTCTGTGTTTCTGCCTTTGCAGGTCTGATTAGACGGCTTCCTTTCTTCTTTGTGTTTGAGATATATGTCCTTTATGCTGCTTCAAAGTAGCGCTTGGGTTCCCATTCACTTGGCATCTTGCACACACTGTCAGTCCAGTTCTCCTGTCTGGTCAGTCTTGGGTTCTAATCACTGAACAGTCAAAGGTGGCAAGGAAGCATCATGCTTGTGGGCACCTGCAACATCAAGTTCAAAAGTACAATCAAGACCTTGTCTTCTAGTTCTTGAAATCTGTGCCCAGCTGTTTCAGACCTCCTATGAGCTCTGGTGACATTGTGGATAAGGCACTTGGCTGCTAACCAGAAGGTCAGTGGTTCAAACCCACCAGCCACTCTGCAGAAGGAAGATGGGGCGATCTACTTTCTGTAAAGACTTACAGCCTCGGAAACCCAATGGCAGTTGCTATTAGTCGAAATTGACTCGATGGCAGGGAGTTTTTTGGGAAGTTTAATGTCCCTGTTGGTAGGAATCACTGAGTCCTTTCCTTACAGTGATCAGAGGTGCTCAAGTTACAGTAATTTGGACATAAGAGTCCACTGAAAAGGTACATTATTCAGGCCATTTTTGGCTGCAAGTGACAGAAATCCAGTGGTGGCTCATATCACAGAAAGTTAGGCACTGCAATGATGTTAGGAACTTGTTTTTGTCTTTCCCTCTTGCCGTTATTGACTGCAAGCTTTTATGTGGCAGCAAAACAGCTTCCAGGCACATGCAGGCCTAATAGCCTAAGATCCTAGAGGAATTTATCCCAGGAGCACATTTGTCCCAGCAGCACAGGGAAAGTCCCCAGATGGATAGATACTAAAAGGCAATGTGGAGCCATGTGCCCTTCTCTGAAGCAGCAGTTGTAGCCTAATGGGTAGTGTCCTCTGATCAGGTCTAGGAAAGTGCCTGACCTTGGATTTGCAAGGGCAGGAAGTCAGCCGTAAGGACTGAAGCCGCCTAACTATGGAAAAAGGGCAAGTATTTCTTTCTAAAAGAAAGAATGCTGAGAAGATGAAACAACATGGTGGTGTTGTTATGTGCCATCGAATCAGACCCAACTCATAGCGACCCCTCCTTGGGTTTGGGAGGTGGTATCACTACGGAAGTAGATTGCCCACCCTTCCGTGCCCCTGGAAATGGAGTGTTCCTTAGATAAGGTGGGTGGGGCAGAAGTGTAACCACACCCTGATAGCACCCTACTGTGCCCCTGCCACCTCCAGAGGCTTCAGTCAGTAAGTGTCAGGTGGTTCAGCCTGTGAGCCTAGCTGCTGTGGTTGTTCAGAATCAGAAAGGTAGCAGCAGAGGAGTGGAGAGGTAATAATCAATCAACCAGTGAATTCTTGGATCAAGTAGGACTCAAGGTGAAGGGTGGTCTTGAGGAGCAGTAGTCAGGAGTGATGGCCATCCTAACCAGTGGTACTCACCCACCAGCAGGGGCTACAACAACCCCTGCAGCTAGCCAATGCCAAGCACACAGGACATGCCCTGCGATGGCTTTTTGAGGAGGAGGTAATGATGGTTGGAGGTTTTCCACCTGATTCCAGGCTGAGGAAACAGCTCCCCTGTCTTCTAATGAACACCTATTCATCATTCAGAACTCAACTCAAATACCTTGTCCTCTGAGAAGTCTTCCCTGGATTCTACCTGTCAAAAGTAGGTCAGAGCCTCTGGCTGTGAGCTCTCATATAATGCCTTGGGCTTTTCCATCATAGCACTTTTCATGGTTTGTAATCATATGTAAAACCAAAAAAACCAAAGCCACTGCCATTGGGTCAATTCTGACTCATAGTGACCCTATAGGACAGGGTAGAACTGCCCATCCAATTTCCAAGGCTGTAAATCTGCAAGTCTGTAAAGCAGACTGCCACATCTTTCTCCAGTAGAGGGGCTGGTGGGTTCAAACCACTGACCTTTTGGTTGGCAGCCAAGCACTTTAAGCTCTGCACCACCAGGACTCCTTTAATCTCATGTAAAACGAGCTTATTTGCATTTGATTAAGATCTCTCTCCTGCACTAGAAGATAAACTCCATGAGGGTAGAGAGCCCTCACTGAATACCTAGTACACAGCCTGGTTCTTGTTGTGTGCCGTCTAGTCATTTCCAATTCACAGAGAGAGACTCTACAGGACAGGGTTTCCTAGGCCCCATAGGGTTTCCTAGGCTGTAGTTGATGCCATTGAATTATGGCGTTGGTGAGGAATACTGAAAATACCATGGACTGCCAGAAGAACAAACAGATCGGTCCTGGAAGAAGTGCAGCCAGAATGCTCCTTGGAAGCCAGAATGGCTAGACTTGTCTCACCTACTTTGGTGCCAGAAGCGACCATTCCCTGGAGAAGGATATCATGCTTGGTAAAGTGGAAGGTCAGCAAAAAAGGAGAAGACCCTCCACAAGATGGATAGCCACAGTGGCTGTGACAATGCACTAACATACAGCGTGTGTGGTGTAGTAAATTATTTAGTGTGGCTTTTCTACCCATAAGTCTTTGTAAACTCCAAGGTGGGATTTTCTATGAGCAACTGATTGCTGAAGTTGTCCACCTGGAGTATTTCTGTTGGGAGTGGCACAAAACAATGTTGTGGGAGGTGCCTACTCTCTCTCAAGTGCTTAGAGTTCTGATGCAGGTCTGATTAGATGGCTTCCTTTCTTCTTTGTGTTTGAGATATATGTCCTTTATGCTGCTTCAAAGTAGTGCTTGGGTTCCCATTCACTTGGCATCTTGCACACACTGTCAGTCCAGTTCTCCTGTCTGGTCAGTCTTGGGTTCTAATCACTGAACAGTCAAAGGTGGCAAGGAAGCATCATGCTTGTGGGCACCTGCAACATCACCTGCTGGGCTCAAAAGGAGGCCTCCTAGAGGCAGAACTCTCTCTGACTACTGGTTGAGGAAGACGTGCTGCTGAAAGAGACACGGGCTCCCGAGACACGCATTGCTGTGAAAGAGACGCAAGAGACACACATTGCTGAGTGAGACACCGAGGGACCAGCACTGCTGGGAAAGAGACTGTGAGAGACTGTTGGCTGAGGGACGGTGGGCTGGGAGAGAGACTTAGCATTTTTTCCTGAACTTGAATTGTAGCCTGTGGTGCTTCCCTAATAAACCCCATAATCTGTGAGCTCTGTGTGGCCACTGCAGCAAATTAGCGAATCTAGGAGAGAGGTGGTGGGTGCTTTGGGAGGAACGGTTGGTGAAAGGGCTGGAGGGAGGCAGCATGTCTGGCCTGGCAATAATAGGCCTTGGGTTACTGCTGGTAATCCTGTCTTCTTCTTGTGGGATTAGAGGAGGTCAGAACATGTGGCCTCCTTGCCGTTTTTGCAGCATGGATTGTGAGGATAGCACAAGACTGGGCCCTGTTTCATTCTCTTATACACAGGGTCACTGTGGGTCGGAGCTGACTCGACAGCACCTAACAACAACAATGACAACAACCTTCATGGAAGCAGACTGCCACATCTTTTCTCCTGTGGAGTGGCTGGTGAGTTCAAACCACGAACCTTTTGAGTAGCAACCAGACTCCTTGCCCAGTTCCTAGAATGTTAATAACTACTTTTCTTTCTTTTTAAATGAAAGACATAGATTCTGGCGATAGAAGTTGGTTTTAGTGTGAAAATGGAGCAAATAAGCTACCTCCTCGTCTTGTATCAAGTAGTTCAACCTTTTTACTTATTTGCTCAAGTGGCTGAATTAATGAAGAGCTGTTTTAGATAGCCAGGCCACAAAAAAGAAGCTGCAAACCAAATAATGAGCCCCCAAATAATCAGAAGCTTCCCTTTCCATGGTGTCCAATTTAAGTGAGAAACTGTGGTCTAGCTGGAATGTACTTGAGAAACATACAGGCTTTGGGCTGAATACAAGTTCTTGGCGGAAAACCACACCATGTCACTTTGGAATATTATTGTTATTAATCCTAATTTCCTCTTGTAACTTCTAATTGTGTTGACTGGAACTAAGTTTAGTAATAAAAATGGATGCCCAAATCCCAACACTTTGTTTTATTTTTATTTATTTAAAAAATTTTTTTGCAGCATTACCTCCCCTCCCCTGCTACCCCTGGTAACCAACAAAGAAAGTTTCCTCCCATACAGAAACCTTTCCTTGACTTTTTACAATAATGAACTAATACAATATTTGTCCTTCTGTGATTGACTTGTTTCACTCAGCATAATGTCCTCGAAGTTCACCCACCTTATGAAGTGTTTTGCAGACTCTACATTATTCTTTAGGGTTGCATAGTATTCCATTGTGTGTATATACCATAGTTTGGTTATCCATTCTTCTGTTGATGGCCACCTAGGTTTGTTTCCATCTTTTTGCTGTTGTAAATTAAATAGTGCTGCAATGAACATGGGTGTGAGTATATCTGTTCTTGTCCTGGCTCTCACTTCTTTAGGATATACACCTAGTAATGGAATTGCTGGACCAAATGGTAATATCAAGAGTGAAGTATTCTGAGTATAGTTAGGCCCGTGTATCAAGTCCCACCTTCCCCCATGTACTCCATACACTGTATGCAGTCCTTTGATGTAGCTGTAGCACTATTCACTGGTGTGATTACAGGTTTTCATGTCAGCCCCATCTGGTGGATGAGTAACTTTAAGGCAAGAAGTACACAATTATTTAAGAAAATAAAAATTATTTGATAAATATTTGGTTCTGAAGTTCTGCTGTAACAGAAATACCACAAGTGTATGGTTTTAACAAACAAGAATTTATTTTCTTACAGTTTAGGAGGCTAGAAGTCTGAATTCAGAGTGCCGGCTCTAGGGGCTGGATGAAGGTCCCTCAGCCTTGGGCTTCAGCTCTGCCTCTTGTTCCAGGCCCACTGGAGCTGGAGGCCTCTCCTAACTCAGGCAGCTGTTGGCTGCTAAGGCTGATGAACCCAAGGTAAGCAGGAAAAATGGCACAGTCCTGAGATCAACAGGCAACATGGCAGGCCACTAGTTCAAGTTCAGGAATAATTCCAAGATCAGCAGGCAACACAGCAGGCCACTGGATTGAGTCCAGACACTGGAAATGAAGACTCAGCCAAATGCAGGATCCAAAATGTGCCAAAAAGATAGGGATCTTCCTCAAAGCTTCCCCATGTATACTGAAACAGGCCACACCCCAAAGGCAACTAATTAGCTTCTCACAGTAGATTCCACCAAGTTGATTCCACCACATCCAATCTCATCATGGGGAATAACTTCATTCAGCTACCAAGCTACTCAAAGTCACGGCCTAGCCAAGGTGATACACAACCTTAACTACGACAATAGTGTTTATTTTACTTTTTAGATAGGTTTAATAGGTAGCAAAATGCTTCTCAGATCTTGGTTAATTAGCTTTGAATTAATAAGAAGCCACTGGAGAAACTATGTCTTAAATCTTTATCTTCCCTAAGATGAGCTTATATCTTCATGATGCTACATTTGATTTTACTTTCCTCGTCCCACTGGGCATTGCAGTAATTCAGGTTCTGGTTTGGACTACATTCTCAATCAGGAACCAGAAAAACTACACCGAACTCTTTAAGACTGACCCCAGCTGTTACCAGATTAAACCAAACTCCAAGTTTTTATTTGTTCTTAGAGAGCTTGGTAGCATAGTGCCTAAGGCACTTGACTGCTAACCAGAAGGCTGGCGGTTCAAACCCACCAGCCACTCCTCGGAAGGAAGATGGGGCAATCTACTTCCGTAGTGATGCCGCCTCGGAAACCCAAGGAGGGGTTGCTATGAGACGGGTCCTACTTGACGGCTCACGGCAACAACAAGATACCAAAGTGTTAACTGTTCTTTATAATGTCCAATTTGTTTAGAAAACAAAACAAAACAAAATTTCCAGTAAATGCTGGGGCTTTTTGACTCTATAGTTAGGAAGTTAAGTAGGTGTTAAAGCCCTCTCCATTAGCTATTAAAACTTTCCAAGCGCTATGATGTATATCAGGAGTTCTAGTGGCATAGTGCCTGAAGCATTTTGACTGCTAACCAGAAGGCTGGTGGTTCAGACCCACCAGCTGAAGGAAGGAAGGTGAGGTGATCTACTTTTGTAAAGATTTACCACCTTGAAAGCCAAATGAGTGTTGCTATGAGTCAGTAGGAGCTCTGGTAGCATAGTGCCTAAGGCACTTGACTGCTAACCAGAAGGCTGGCGGTTCAAACCCACCAGCCACTCCTCGGAAGGAAGGT
>NW_006925882.1:9119-9615 GCF_000298275.1 Orycteropus afer afer | reverse complement strand
ACAGCTATGGACATATCCAGAATAAAATGAGCTTATAGGATTGTAAATGGGGAACCAGAGACATCAATTGGCAAGTGAGGACAACTACAAACAAAAAGAAGGAAAAGTCTGTGTAGTTACAGAACTTCTAAATGGTGAGGAAGTTAAGAAAGCTACAAGATAGAATGGACTATTCTAAACTTGGGGATAAAATTAAAAATCATAGGGTAACCTCAAAGAAAAATGATAAGCCTTCACATCACAATAAAAAAGAGGACAATCACAAATATTTAGCATATACTAAAACAACAGCAACAAAGGAAATGATAACACAATTCATAAACATAATGAGATCAGCATAGAAAATAATATGGAACAAAGAAACCAGGGACACCATGAAAAAACAAATAACAAAATGACAGCAACAAATTCAAACTTATCAGTAATTACCCTGAATGTTAGTGGATTAAATACACCACTCAAAAGAGAAAGAGAGTTGCAGATTGGATAAGAAAAC
>NW_006925882.1:4150-4900 GCF_000298275.1 Orycteropus afer afer | reverse complement strand
ACATTATGCTGAGTGAAATAACTCAATCGCAAAAGGACAAATATTGTATTAGATTGTTATTGTAAAAGTTAAGGAAAGGTTTATCTATAGAAGGAAATTTTCTTTGTTGGTTACCACGGGTGGGAGTGGAGGGGAGGGAAGGCTGTTAGATAGATAGAGATAAGTATTGATTTGGGTGAGGAGAAGAACAATGTACCAAATGTGAGTGTCCAATATGGCAGCATTGAGTATGAGAAAGACATAGAGAGGTACATGGAAGATGTTGTTGTTGTTGTTAAGTGCCGTCGAGTCGGCCCCGACTCATAGCGACCCCTCCTTGGGTTTCTGAGGCAGTATCACTATGGAAGTAGGACATGGAAGTTATAAATGTCAAATATGAACCTTTTTGCACATATAGTACTGCGTTGTCAGTGAAGACAAACATGGGTATATGGATGGATAGATGGGTGGACAGGCTAAATGATTAGGTATGTCTATGAACTTGGAGTGTATCCAAGAACACATATAGGGTTGGCAGACAATGGGCCTATAAGTTTATGTAAATGATCAGAATTCCCAGGTACATAGTAGAGTTGACAAGGCGCAAGGTTGTGGTCACTACTTGGTCACAGCCAGCTACCCAGAGGGACTGAGTAGTTGAACCTGCGGGCTTGCTACCATAGTCACAGGGGACATCAATCTCAATTGGCATAACATACTATACAAAACATTGTTCCACCTCCTACTTTGGCGAGTAGTGACTGGGATCTT
>NW_006925882.1:0-3255 GCF_000298275.1 Orycteropus afer afer | reverse complement strand
AGTATGGCTAAAATCCAAATCACGGAATCACTAAATCCTAGCAAGGTTGTGCAGCAACAGTATCTCTCATTCAGTGCTGGTGGGAATACAAATGGATAGCAATCATTTTAAATGACATTCTGGCTCTTTCTTAGAAACCTAATAGTAGACCTACCATAAGGTACAACAACCATGCTCCTAGGTATTTACTCAAATGAGATGAAGACAATTCCACACAAAAACCTGCACACAAACCATTGTAACAGCTTTATCCAGAGTTGTCAAAAGTTAGAAGTAATAAGATGTCCTTTAATAGGTGAATGGATAAACAAACGGTGGTCCATTTGTACAAAAGAGTATTATTGAGTGATTAAGAAAAATAACTATCAAACTATGAAAGATATGTTGTTGTTAGGTGACACTGAGTTGTCTCTGACTCATAGTGACCCTATGCACAGTAGAACGAAACACTGCCTGGTCCCTCCCTAGCTCCCCAATCCTGGCTATATTTGAACCCATTACAACAGCCACTGTATCAATCCATCTCGTCAAGGGCCTTTCCCTCTTTCGTCGAGCCTCCACCTGACCAAGCATGACATGCTTCTCCAGGAAACGGTCCCTTCTGACTACATGACGGAAGTAGGTGAGACAAAGTCTGGCCATTATTTCTTTCAAGGAACATTCCGGCTGCACTTCCTCCAGGATTTGTTAGTTCTTTTAGCAGTCCATGGTACTTTCAGCATTCTTTGCCAGCACCTCAACTCAAAAGCATCAACTCTTCTTCAGTCTTCCTTATTCATTGTCCAGCTCTCACATCCATATGAGGAGATTGAAAATACCATGGCTTATGTCAGGCACACCTTAGTCCTCAAGAAGACAGCTTAGCTCTTCAGCACTTGAAAGAGGTTCTTTGCAGCTGATTTTCCTGGTGGTATAGTTGTCTGATGTATGATGATGAAAGATAAGGAAGAAACTTAGAAGTATATTGCTGAGTGAAAGAAGCCAATCTGAAAACGCTATGTACTGTATGATTCCAAATATGTGACATTCTAGAAAAGGCAAAACTATAGAGAAAATAAAAAAGAATAGTGGTTGCCAGAGGTTCCAAGGGAGGAGAGAGGGATGAATATGTGGAACAGAAGAAATTTTTAGGTCAGTGAAACAATTTTCCGTGATACCGTTTTGGTAGATATATGACATTATGTGTTTATGTGACATGATGCATTTTGCCAAAATATAGAACTGTACAACAAAAGAATGAACCTTAATGTAAATCATGGACTTTGGTGAATAATGATGTATCAATATTGTGTCTTCAATTTTAGCAAATACTCCACTCTAATGCAAGATGTTGATACAGTTACAAATTGTTGTAACAACAACAACAATAATGCAAGATGTTGATACAGTTACAAGTTGTAACTGTTCAGAGGGCAGGAAGGGTATATAGAAACTCTGTAATTTTTGTGCAACTTTTTTTTGGTAAATCTAAAACTGCTTCAATACAAAGGATTCATTTTAAAAATGATTATTTTATTTTTAATATAATGCAATGGATTGGAACAATCACAAGTTCAGAAAGAGAAAAGTATACTATGAAAGTTTATAAACTTTCAAAGAGTGTGGGAGATCTACAGTCGCTTGTTTGAATGAATTACATTATATAATTTCTCCTTTATCAAAATGCTACAAATGCATTCAACTCTCAGGCAACTTAAATATATTTTAAAAAATGTTTTATTTTGAACTTGTTTGAATGAGAATGATTTTTTTTTTTTTGTATAGGACATCATTTAGTCTTATATTACTTTATATTACAGGTAGAAATTCAGCTTCTCAGTGAATTGTGGTCATATCTTTGTGGCTGTTTGAGGCTGAATTTCTGTGTGGAAATACCTGCACTTTCAAGTTTACAGCCCACATTGCTGCCTCCAAAAGTTTCTCCCATCTCTCTGATGTTCAGAGTAAGTACTAGAAATATATAACCAGTCATTTCTTGCTCTGCAGCCTTCTCAGGGCCTGTCTTGTGCCTTTGTATCTGCTGCTTTTAGTTCACAGCCAGTTAGTAGACTGATGTTTCTGTGATCACAAATGATGATCTAGCAATTTTCCCATTTTCATAAGAAGCTGGTTAAAACCTATTTCTGTTGTAAATTGTGATTTCATAAATAATATGATTTATTCAACTAAGTCCTCTTTATATCCTACAGAGTAAAGCAGAACTATCTTAATGGTAGGGAATAAGGGGGTAATTTTGTTGGCAGAGTCTTTATTTTACTACCTTGCACTCTCCTTATATTCGCTGAGTTACATCCAACTGAAAAATAACCTTTGTGGTTATTTGTAAAAGCTCAGCATGCCATGCCATGTTGGTAAGGCAGCTTCAAGGAGCAGGTCCAAGATGCCTGCTGCTTTGAGACAGTGCAGGGACAAGAAGCTCATACTAACTCAAAAAGAGGCTCCTTTTTGATTGGTGACACATGTTATGCAGAGGAGGCCTATAGAGTGATCACCAGACTGACTCAGTTTACCTCAGGGATTGCTTCAGAAGGCAACCACTCTCCTTTTTATTTTCACTGTCTCTGTCCTAGAGGGGCTTCCACTCTGGCAAAGAACTTAAAGAAATGCATGTGAATGCACACACACACACACACACAGTGTCACAGGTCCACAGCATCCTTCAAAACACTGAAGTCCTGAATGTAATTCCTGTTTGATTGAATGGTGGTTTTGTCACATATTTTCCGTTCTCTTGATTTCACTGTATTTTCATCTAAAATGGGAATGGGCTACCGTTTAGTGATGAATTATATACCACATTATGTACAAGGCTTTTTACATTCAGTATTGTATTAAATGACCCTGTGAAGTAGCTAGTATTATCCCTATTTTCTAAATATAGAAAATCTTAGGTTAAGTAACCTTTTTAATTATTAGAACAGCTGGGATTTAGCTTTCTGGGCTTCCCAAATCACACATCCACACTTTTGCCCTTCTACAGCACTGCTTCTTATGGTATAATGTTTAGTGAATAAAGCAAGATTTAGGATTCAGTATCTGTGTAATACAAAGATAAAATAGCAGAGAAGAAATGGCTAACTGGTATAAAGAAAAGTGAAATTATCTTTGTTCTACTTTATTATATTTTCTAAAATTATCATGTATTATTTTATATTAAGAAAAGGAGGGGGGCGGGGCAAGATGGCAGACTAGGCAGAAGGATTGCACAGACCCTCTTCAACAAAGAAAAGGGAAACCAATTAACACAGACACAGA
>NW_006925881.1:8164-9466 GCF_000298275.1 Orycteropus afer afer | reverse complement strand
GAGAGTGCTGTCTCTTTAAATATCCAAAATAGTCAAGTTGCTTTTAGACCTTCAAAATGGCGGCCCCTCCGGACTGGCAAAAGTCCACAGCTCAGCCTGCCTTTCTCTTCATCTTCTCCATTTATTCCCCAGCCACCGGAGCAGTCCTCCGTGCAGTCCCTGACTAGTAGGGCTGATTTTTAGGTTAATTCTTAAGTTCTACCAGCACTCGGGAATCTCCAAGCTGTCTGTGCTGTGAGGATTGCTCAGGATCACTGCCAGACTGCAGCTCTGTCTGTCTCCTTTTTTGGTATTTTCACGCAAATTCTTCTTCTAGTTGAGAGTTAGTCCTCTTTTATATCCTTACCTTCAAGGTTCAGGGGTCCAGAATTATCTTCTGTGTCTGTGTTAATTGTTTTCCCTTTTCTTTGTTGAAGGGGACTGTGCAGTCTTTCTGCCTAGTCCGCCATCTTGCCGGAACTCTGAAATAATTATTATATTACAAAAATTATTATTCCCCTGAATATTATCAAATGAATGCTTTTTAAATTATAAAACCAAAATCCAAACCCACTGCTCTCAAGTCAATTTCTACTCATTACAACCAGTAGGACAGAGTAGAACTGCCTCATAGGATTTCCAAGGATGTAAATCTTTAGGAAACCAGACTGTCTCATATTTCTTTCTCATAGAGACTAGTGGGTTTGAACCACCACTCTTTTGGTAAGTACGCTAATGCTTTAACCAATGTGTGACTACTCAAACTCCAAACTCACTGACATAGAGTTATATCCAAGTCCTAGGCACCCCCTTTGGGTTTTCCCAGTGGTAAACTAGATTGCTCAGTCTTCTTTTGGTGGAGTGGTTGGTGGGTTTGTTCCACCAAATTTCTGGCATTTGACTAATGCCTTAGGCACTACACCACTAGAGCTTCTTTGGTAAAGTGTCAGTGAAAAAGGGAAAGACCTTCAACAAAATGGATTGACACAGTGAATGCTGTGATGGGCTTAAGTGTAGAGAGGATTGTGAGAATGGCACAGGACTGAGCAGTGTTTCCTTCATATTGAAATATGAATAAACAGCAAAAATTTCATTTAGTATTTGTATAAAATGAAGAAGCAAAAGAATAATCTGAGAAAACATAAACTTGATTAGAATTGAATATTCTTGTAAATCATGTTGCTGGTATATATAAATATAATTAAATTTTATATATTGACTTTGTTATTACATATTATTATAGTCATTTATTATATATTATACTTTTTTATAAGGAGCTCTGGTGGTATTGTGGATAAAATATTGCATACTAACCAAAAGGTT
>NW_006925881.1:2088-3499 GCF_000298275.1 Orycteropus afer afer | reverse complement strand
TAAGTGCCAAGTAATTAACAAATGTACTGTTGTTACTGCTGGTAGGTGCCGTGGAGTCAGGAATTATTATTTCTTGCTTATAGTTAAGAAAAATGACGTCTATAGTGTTAGTAACTTATTAAGAGTCATGCAGCTAAAAGAGTAGCAGACCTGGAAGTCTGTTTCTAAAACAAGAACACCTAACGACTCCATTATTTGTGCTATATTTCTTCTCTGCATAATACAGTATGACTCCTGAATTTGTTACTATTGTAAAAAAAAATGTAGCTATTATTCATAAATGAATTTTCTGAAATTGGATATGCAGGGTGATTGGTATGATACAGTTTAAATAATGATATCACACTTTCTTCTTTTGCACATGAATTTCCCTTAAAAGCATACAGATTTAAACTACTTGTTTAACTTATGTTGCATTGTTTCTAATTACAGTCAGGACTCCTGGAAAGATGTATTGCTGGTAATAACCATGATCACATATAGACCAGTAAAGAAAGGCTGAACAGAGAGAGATGAATTGAAAGGTTACACTGTTTTTAGAGAGAAAGATCCCCACAAAAAATATCCAGTAGGAAAAACACAGATAATTTGAGATTCACTACTTTACACACTGTCATTTTAAATGCCTGGTGGTCTCTCTCTTCTGAGTCACTCTAATGAGAGCATTTTTCACTTCTTTGTTCCTAAGGCTATAAATCACTGGGTTCAGCATGGGGATCACAATAGAGTAAAAAACAGAGGCCACTTGGTCCTTTCCCAAGGAGTAGGACTTACTTGGCTTTAAATAAGTAAAAATCATGGTACCGTAGAAGATGGAGACTCCCAGGAGGTGGGAGGCACAAGTGGAGAAGGCTTTTCTCTTTCCTGACGTGGACTTGATCTTGAGGATAGTAGAGAGAATGGAGACATAGGACACAGAGATTGTGCTAATGGACGCCACTGCATTGAAGCTGCCAAGAATGAATACAATGATCTCAGTGTTACGTGTGTTGGTGCAAGACAAGACTAAAACTGGGGATATGTCACAGAAAAAATGATGGATTACATTGGAGTTGCAGAAATGCAAGGTGATCATGGAAAGCACAATGGCAAAAGACTCACTAAATCCAATCACATAGGATGCAGTGACGAAGGAGCAGCAGAGCGTCATGGACATAACAACTGGGTATTGCAGAGGGTTGCAGATAGCTGCATAGCGATCAAAGGCCATTGACGAGAGGAGAAAGCTTTCAGTGACAACCGAAGAGATAAAAAAATACATCTGTGTGAAACAACCCCCAAATGAAACCTTAGAGAACTTATTGACTTCTAATAAGTTCTCTAAGGTTTTAGGGGTAATGACTGTTGAATAACTAAGATCAAGGAATGACAGATGACTGAGGAAAAAATACATGGGGGTGTGAAGCTGGAG
>NW_006925881.1:0-1568 GCF_000298275.1 Orycteropus afer afer | reverse complement strand
AGTAATTTACCTGAAGTCAGAGTTAGTAAACATTGGTTACATTATTATCATATCAGGTTTATTAGAAATTAAAGTTTTAGGTTTATTAGAAATTAAGTATACTCATAACATTATAATTAATTTCAGCTTCCTGAAGAAAAAGAAATTAAGCATATAGTAAGCAATGATAGAAACAGTATTTAATGTATTGTTTACTGTCTTTTTTTTTTTACTGTATTATTTCATACAAGTGATGATCAGATATTTCAACTCTGAGGTTCTTAACTGTGGTGAGTTGAAATTATACAACATAGAATACTCATTTACAAAAGATATACTGTGTTCTTAACTCGAGTATACAAAATCAAATTCCGTTTGAAAGTTATATTTCCCAAATATGAACATTGCTTGCATATAAATTATTGCATCAACTCTGTATGTTTGTTTCAACATATACTGAAATTACTTAAGGCAAGCCCTAAACACCTACGTCTATATCAATGTCTATGTCTATGTTTATTCTTACCATGTTTCCATTTTGTTTTATCTGACCTAAAACAAACCACAACCCTTGTCCTGGATTTGACTCCATCTTACAGTGACCCTATAGGACAGAGTTGAATTACCCCAAAAGTACTGGGTTGTTCTGTGATTATTATAAAAGAAGGCTCCCCACTTTGTCCTCTGGAGTCACTGGGGGGTGTGCACATCTGCTCTTTGGGTTAGCAGCCCAGTGCTTTCCACCATGCCACCAAGGCTTCTGTCTCTGGCTTGCCAACATCTAATTCTCAAAGTAATACTTACCATGAGTCAAAGGTGATGAGAACATTTTCCTTCAAAAATTACACATCAAGGATTCTGTCAAGCTCAAATTTTTCTTCAAAGTAAAAGATAAAAAAAAAAAAAAAAAACCTAAGAAGATGAAAATTTCCATGATATTATATTGGTTTCCTTTCAGATGCATTAATTTTATATTATCATACATGTATTTGTTTTAGAGTTAAAAAAATCAACCTCCCAATTTTGTTCGTTTCCTAGTCAAGTGTAAACATCTCGAGGAAATTATGTATCTATAAATAGATAGATACCAGCTAATGTCAACATAAGCAGAACAGAGCATCCTTTTCCTCTTGTCCAATAATCCAGGACACCTCATATACTAGGGGCTGTTGACAATGCAACCATTGGTCATCCTTGGCAATTTCCCAGGGAGATTGGTTGGCACATTTCCCAACATAAAAGTTCAAGGATAATAGATTCTTGTGAGGCTTGTAACAGAGAGCTGCCTAGTCCCTATGAAGCAACATAATGAGGAGCACGAAGGATTAGTCTTACTTTTTGATCCTCCATAATTTGTTACTAGGATGCTATGCTAGAGAAATCATTTCTAGAGAAATGCCTAATTTTTCTGTAAAAGTCAAGTGGTTGACTATGAGTGGCAGAATATCACTTTTTTTTTTTTTGCTGAATTATATTTATGAAGTATGATACTATCATAGGAATAAAACTTGTTTATAGAATAAAAAAATATTCAAAGAAAATGAAACCCATTCAAAACTATTGTTAATATTTTGATACATTTTCTTCCA
>NW_006925880.1:8393-9928 GCF_000298275.1 Orycteropus afer afer | reverse complement strand
ATCCAAATCACAATAAAAAGTTTATATGTATATGTGTATGTATGTGTATATATATATATATATATTTTAATAAATAACAAACAAACTCACTACCATCCAGTCAAACCTTAACTCATAGTGAACTCACCTTGCATTCCCGAGGCGGTATCTCTACGGAAGTAGATTTGCCCAACCTTCCTTCCAAGGAGTGGCTGGTGGGTTTGAACTACCAGCCTTCTGGTTAGCAGTCAAGTACCTTAGGCACTACGCCACCAGAGCTCCTCCTGTTTGTTCTTCTGTTGTTGTTATGTGCCATTGAGTCGGACCCGACTCATAGTGACCCCTCCTTAGGTTTCCGAGGCAGTATCACTATGGAAGTAGATTGCCTGATCTTCCTTCCGAGGAGTGGTTAGCAGTTAAGTGCCTTAGGCACTAAGCTACCAGAGCTCTTTTAATTTTTGTCTTGACAGTTGGCTGAGTCTAGGCTGGGGGTAGGCTTGGGGAAAAACAAGGAGTGACTGACAGTGGGTACAGGTTTATTTCAGGTGTGATGAAAAGATCCTAAAACTGACAGTGCTGATGGCTGTACAACTCTGTGAATGTGCTACAAACCATTGAATAATACGTTTTAACTGAGTGAACTGTAGGTATATGAGTTATATCCCAATGAAGCTGTTAGAGAACAAAGAGGAAAAGAAGATGTGCTGGCAAAGTGAAGTATGGGCTTCAGAGGGGACATCACTTTTTTGTGGTGAAGAAGTATCTTTCCCTGAATCTCGCTGCTTCTTTACATACTGCTGCTGCCTGCAGGGGAGGAGCGGGGTTTGCCTAGGAGCCGGGGAGTGCGGGGGCGACAGGAGGTGGGGTGACAGGTTAGAAGACCTCAGAGCCTCCCCTGTCACAGAGGAACCTGATGTCAAGTCTCAATGGACTAAACAGTCAAGTAACAGAGTAAATAAAGAGTAAAAATCGATGTGTAGGAATACAGAGCTGTTAGTTGTGAAATCTTCTGGGGGAAAGAGGTTCTTTTTTTTTTTGAGCCTAGAAAAAGACAGTAGAAATCACAGAGAAAATCAATGGGCAGACTTAATGATGTGAAAATAAAAATAACCAAGTGTCAAGATAAAAATTAAAGGCAACTATCACTAGAGAAAAGATCTGTAGCCAACATGACAGGCTAATGTTTTTATCACATAAAAAGCCTACATAAACTGTTAACAAAAACTTTTGTGACCCTGACAGATAAAGGATATGAAAACATAAAGGAGAAAATAGGACTGCTAAAAGATTTTCAGGGAGAAGGCCCAGTTTCTAGTAACAGAAGATGCATAGTTTGTTTACAAGAACTCTAAAGGGAAAACTAAGGAGCTCTGGTGGCACAGTGGTTAAAGTATTCAGCTGCTAACCAAAATGCTGGCGTTTGAACCCACCAGCTGCTCTATGGGAGAAAGATGAGGCAGTCTGCTTCCATAGAGGTTTACTGCTTTGGAAACCCTATGGAGCCATTCTACTGTCCTCTAGGGTCACTGTGAGTTGGAATTAACTCAGTGGCAGTG
>NW_006925880.1:5571-6963 GCF_000298275.1 Orycteropus afer afer | reverse complement strand
CTATGGGAGCTCTGGTGGTGTAGTGCCTAAGGCACTTGACTGCTAACCAGAAGGCTGGCAATTCAAACCCACCAGCCACTCCTCAGAAGGAAGGTTGAGCAATCTACTTCTGTAGTGATACTGCCTCGGAAACCCAAGGAGGGGTCGCGATGAGTCAGATCCAACTCAACTGCAAGGAGTTTGGTTTTTTTGTTTTGTTTTACAGTCCTATATACAATCCTATATATACAGTCCTATATATGATCCTATGTATATAGTCATATATATATAGTCCTATATATGATCCTATGTATATAGTCATACACACACACACACACACATATAAAGTCAGTTTAAAAAATATGTCTTCAAATATACACACACAATACAAAAATATTCACAACACAACACAAGTGAACAAATAGAAATGACTTGAACCATCTCTGAAGGACAGTGGAGTGAATTACACAGCATCTACATGACACTTTGCAGCTGTTGAAGACAATAAGGAAGACTGAAATTCCATGACATGAAAAGGTATCTAAGATAGACTATTACGTGAAAAACAAAAATGCATAGAACAGTATATTTATGATCCCATCTTTGCTTTTAAGAAAGTATTTTCTGTTTAGAAAAATATGTGGAAGGATGTTTACTAAGCCATCAACTCTTAAAACTGCCAACAATTAGAATCAAGTTGAGATATGTTTGTTTTCAGCTTTGCACAGTCCCTGTGAGCCAAGAAGTTTACAAACATTTTTAAATGGGTGAGGAGGAGCTGTTGTTGTTGTTAGGTGCCGTTGAATCATCCCCGACTCACGGTGACCTCATGTACAACAGAACATAACACTGCCTGGTCCTGTGGCAGCTCCACGATTTCGCCTATACCTGAGCCCATCGTTGTAACCACTGCCATCCATCTTGTTGAGGGCCTTCCCCTCTTTCCTTGACCTTCCACTTTACCAAGCATGAGATCCTTCTCCAGGGAATGTTCTCTTCCTACAACATAACCTAAGTAGGTGAGGCAAAGTCTGGCCATTCTCACTTCCAAGGAGCATTCCGGCTTCCCTTCTTCCAGGACAGATCTGTTAGTTCTTTTAGTTGTCCATGGTATTCTCAGCATTCTTTGCCAGCACCACAACTCAAAAGCATTGACGCTTCTTCAATCTTCCTTATTCAATTGTCCAGCTCTCACATGCATATAAGATGATTGAAAACATCATGGCTTATATCAGGCACACTTTAGTCCTCAAGGAGACATCTCTGCTCCTCAGCTCCTAAAAGAAGTCTTTTGCAGCCAATTTGCCCAGTGCTATAGGTTGTCTGAGGAGCTCTGGTAGCATAGTGCCTAAGGCACTTGACTGCTAACCAGAAGGCTAGTGGTTCAAACCCACCAGCCACTCCTCGGAAGGA
>NW_006925880.1:3081-3791 GCF_000298275.1 Orycteropus afer afer | reverse complement strand
CAACTTCAAGTTGAACTTGCATATGACCAATTGATGGTCTGTTCCACAATCAACTCCTGGTCTTGTTTTGGCTGAAGATATTGAGCTTTTCTATCGCCTCTTGCCACAGATGCAGTCAATCTAATTCCTGTGTACTCCATCTGGTGAAGTCTGAAAACATTTGCAATGTTGCAAATACATTGGTATTTGCAATGAATAAGTCATCGGTCTTGCAAAAGTCTATCATGTCATCTCCAGCGTTATTTCTATCACCAAGGCCAAATTTTCCAACTGGTGATTCTTCTTTGTTTCCAACTTTTGCATTCCAGTCACTAGTGATAATCATCATGTCTTGATCAAATGTTAGGAGGAGCACTAAAATTTATTGAGTGGCCATTATGGTCCTGCCATTGTACTAAGTGCTTTACATATATTGTCTAATTTTAATTAAAAAAAAAATAAGGTGGTAAGAAAATGTAAATAAATAAATAAATTTGGTGACTTAATATGATAGATACTTGTTATAATTACAAAATAAAATAAACATACTGGAAATGCCAAATAGACAAGATAGAAAAAAAATAGTAAAAAATACTTAGCAGACATATGCACACCCATGTTCATCACAGCACTATTTACAATAGCCAAAAGATGGAAATAATCTAGGTGTCCATCAACTCAGGAATGGATAACCAAACTATGGTACATACACACAATGAAATACTATGCAA
>NW_006925880.1:0-1066 GCF_000298275.1 Orycteropus afer afer | reverse complement strand
GTCATTTACGCAGCCACATTTAACGTGATAATACAGTAGTTGCTGTAAATCAGTAGTACACCTGTAAAAAGTTGAAGGCAAAGTTGTGTGATAGACACATTTACAACAGAGGCCAAAAAAAGAGAGAGAGAACCTTCTGAGGCTACTTATATACAAATATCTCATGGAATTTGGTTCCTTGGTTTAAAGTTTAGGGACATGGTTTCATGGGATATCCTAGTTAATTTGCCTAATAACCTTTTTAGTGCTTCTATTCTCCTTCCTAATTCTTTTCATAGTGCCTGGGGTCTTAAAGCTTGCAAGCTGCCATCCAAGTCACAACAATTGGACTCTATTCACCTAGAGCAACAGAGTAAGAAAGAGGGTCAGGAACAGGAGGAGGATGTGGAAGGTGTGGCTAATTCCTCCATGAACAACTGCCTCCTTTGCCATGAGATCAGAAGAACTAGATGGTACCTGGCTACCACTAGTGAACAATTTGATCACAGATTCTTTAGAAGAATCCTGATCAAAAAGGGGAAAATGTAGAACAGAATTTCAAATTCTCATGGACTTCAGACTTTCTGGAGCCATGCTGTTGTTGTTGTTAAGTGCCACCGAGTCAGCTCTCACTCATAGCAACCCAATGTACAACAGAACAAAACACCGCCTGGTACTGTGCCAGCCTCACAATCCGTGCTATACCTGCGCCCATCGTTGCAATTCATCTTGTTGAGGGTCTTCCCCTTTTTTGCTGACCCTCCACTTTACCAAACATGATGTTCTTCTCCTGGGATATCATTGCTGATGTCAGATAGATCTTGGCTGAAAGCAAAGAACACCAGAAAGATGTTTACTTATGTTTTATTGACTATGCAAAAGCATTTGACTATGTGGATCATAAAAAATTATGGATAACACTGAGAAGAACAGAAATTCCAGAACACTTAATTGTGCTCACAAGGAACCTGTACATAGACCAGAATGCTGTTGTTCTAACAGAACAAGGGGCACTGCATGGTTTAAAACCAGGAGGGAAGTGTGTCAGGGTTGTATTCTTTCACTATAGTTATTCAATCTGTATGCT
>NW_006925879.1:8729-9821 GCF_000298275.1 Orycteropus afer afer | reverse complement strand
AAGTCCCCAAAAGCCCCTGGAGGAATGCAGTCTTGCCAAACACCTGGATTTCAGACTTTTAGCCTCCAGAACTGGGAAAGAATACATTTCTGCTGTTTTCAATCACCAAGGTTGTGATGGACCAGACTGACCCAGAAGCACCAGCAGGGATCCAGGTAAGGGGAGGGACTTAGACCCCATCCTGAAGAGGCAGGAAAGTGGGGGAAAGACTGATCTAGTAGTGGCAGGGATCCAGGTAAGATGCAGGTGGAGAGGTTCCAAACAGCTAAGGAAGACAAATTGTCTGTCAGGTTGCCATACTGTTGTGGCTTGCTTGTTACTGTGAGGTTTGTGGCTGTGTCACCAGTGTTTCAAATATTAGCAGGGTTGTACATGGTGCACAGGCTTCAATGCAGCTTACAGACTGAGACAGACTAGGAAGAAAGAAGAGGCTATCCACTTCTCAAAGAATTGCCCATGGAAACTTTATGAATAGCAGAGAAACACTGTCTGATACATTACTGTGCAACTTTATGAATAACCCAGAAACATTGTCCAATACAGTGCAGGAGGATGACCTCCTTAGGTTGGAAGGCCCTCAAAATACAACTGGGAAAGAGCTACATGATCAGAGTAGAACCAACCTTACTGATATGGATAAAGTAAAGCTTTCGAGATCTCCATTGGCTGACGTGGTACAATTCAAATTGAGGAGAAACAGCTGCAAACGTCCATTAATAATTAGAACATGGAATGTATGAAGTATGAATCTAGGAAAACTGGAAGTTATCAAAAATGAAATGAAACATGATTGATATCTCAGGCATTGGTAAGCTGAAATGGAATGGTATTGGCCATTTTGAATCAGACAACCATATGATCAACTATACCTGGAATGACAATTTGAAGAGGAATGGTGTGGCATTCATCATCATAAAGGATGTTTCAAGATCTGTCCTGAAGTACAGTGCTGTCAGTGATAGGATAACATCCATACCCCTATAAGGAAGACCAGTAAATATGACTATTATTCAAATTTATGCACCAACCACAAAAGCCAAAGATGAGGAAATTGAAAATTTTTATCAACTTCTGCAGTCTGAAATTGACCAA
>NW_006925879.1:0-7539 GCF_000298275.1 Orycteropus afer afer | reverse complement strand
GTTGCAGCAGTATATTGACAGAGAACTTCCAGAAACACAAGCTGGATTCAGAAGAGGATGGGGAACAAGGGATATCATTGCTGATGTCAGATGTATCTTAGCTCAAAACAGAGAATACCAGAAAGATGTTTACTTGTGTTTTATTGACAATGCAAAAGCATTTGATTGTGTGGATCATAACAAATTGTAGATAACATTGAGAAGAATGGGAATTCCAGAACACTTAATTGTACTCATGAAGAACCTGTGTGTGGTGTTTATATTTGTGTGTCAACTTGGCTGGGCCTGGTAGAGTGATGGGACAGCTGAATGTACTTATTCCCATGATGAGATTGGTAATTAATTTCATGGTGGAATCTATTGGAGCAGCGGAGTAGCTGCTTTGAGTATGTGGTCTGCTTCCTGTATATAAGAAGTAGTTTTGGGAATGGTCTCTAGCATATGGCACACTTGAACCCTGCATGTAGCCATGTCGTTGTTCAGCAGCCTACCATGTTCTGCTGACCTTGGGACTTTCAATGGACTTAAATTAATGGCCTACTGTGTGGTTTGGTAACATTGGGACTGTGCCATTTTATTTATTGACCTTGGGCTTGTTAGCCTCAGCAGCCAGTAGCTGCCTGAGTGAAGAGATGCCTCTAGCTTCAGTGGGCCAGGAGCAAGAGGTGGAGCTGAAGCCCAAGGTTGAGGGGCTTTCACACAGCTTCTAGAGCCCAGCACTTTGAACTGGAACTCTAGCCTCCTGAACTGTAAGAGAATAAACTCCCATACATAGACCAGGAGGGTGTCATTCAAACAGTAAAAGGGGGTACTGCATGGTTTAAAATCAAGAAGGGAGTGCATCAGGCTTGTATCCTTTCACTACACTTATTCAATCTGTATCCTGAGCAAACAGTCTGAAAATCTGGACTATATGAAGAACATGGCATCAGGATTGGAGGAAGAATCATTAACAACCTGCGATATGCTGATGACACAACTTTGCTTCCTGAAAGTGAGGATGACTTGAGGCACTTACTGATGAAGATTGAAGAATACAGTCTGCAGTTTGGATTCATCTCAATATAAAGAAAACAAAAATCTTCACAACTGGACCTATAAGCAGCATCACGATAAATGGAAAAAAGATTGAAGTTGTCAATGACTTTATTACTTGGTTCTACAATCAACATCAATGGAAGCAGCAGTCCAGACATCAGATGATGTATACCAATGGGAAAGTCAGCTGCAAAGGACCTCTTTCAAGAGCTGAAGAGCAAAGATGCAAGGTGCACCTGACACAAGCCATGATATTTTCAACCACCTTATATGCATGTGAGGGAGCTCTGGTAGCATAGTGGCTAAAGGCACTTGACTGCTAACCAGAAGGCTGGTGGTTCAAACCCACCAGCCACTCCTCGGAAGGAAGATGGGGCAATCTACTTCCATAGTGATACTGCCTCGGAAACCCAAGGAGGGGTTGCTATGAGTCAGGTCCAACTCAATGGTACATAACAACAATATGCATGTGAGAACTGGACAATGAATAAAGAAGACAAGAAGAAGAAATGATGCTTTTGAGTTGTGGTGCTGATGAAGAATGCTGAAAGTACCATGGACTGCAAATCTGTCCTGGAGGAAGTGCAACCAGAATGCTCCTTGGAAGCAAGAATGGCCAGACTTTGTCTCACCTACTTTGGTCATGTTATCAGAAGGGACCATTCCTTGGAGAAGGATGTTATGCTTGGTAAGGTGGAGGGTCAACGAAAGAGGGGAAGGCCCTCAATGAGATGAATTGACACAGTGGCTGCGGCGATGGGCTCAAGTATAGCAAGGATCATGGAGCTGGCGCAGGACCGGGTGGTGTTTGATTCTGCTGTGCACAGGATCTCTATGAGTTGGAGATGACTCGACGGCACCTGAGAACAATAACAACAAGGTTGTGATAATTTGTTACAGCACTCCTAAGAATGTAATGTTGGTAGTTAGTTGCCACCAAATTGGCTCTAAGTCTTGGCCACCTTATGACAGAATGATAGATTGCCCGATCATGCACTTTCTTCATATTCGTGTATGTTTGAGTCTGTTGTAGCAGCTATTGGGCAGTGACCTCAACCTAAGGGCTCATCTTCCAGGATTTTATCAGATAATATTCTGTTGTAATCCATAGGATTTTTATTGGCTAGTTTTTGGGATTTGATTGCCAGTCTTTTCTTCCTAGTCTGTCTTGTCTGGAAACTCTGCTGAAACCTGCCCACCATGGGTGACCCTGCTGGTATTTGAAATACTGGTGGCCCAACTTCCAGCATCATAACAACATGCAAGCCACCACAGTACAACACATTCATAGATGGATGGTAGAGGAAATTAATATACCAGCTTTCTTCCCTGGACTTTTCATTTACTAAGCCAATATCTGTTTCTTAGGCCTTTTAACATTGAGCTTTCTTGTCACTTACAGTAGAAAGAAGTAGCTCTGATGGTGCAGTGGTTAAATGGCCAGCTGCCAACTGAAAGGTCAGCAGTTCAAACCCACCAGGCACTCTACAGGAGAAAAGATCTAGTGGTCTGCTTCCGTAAAGACTGTTGTTGTTGTTAGGTGCCATACAGTCAGCTCTGACTCATAGCAACCCTATGTACATTGCCTGGTCCTGCACCATTGTCATAACCACTGCCATGCTTCAGCCCACCATTGCAGCCACTGTGTCAATCCATCTTGCCAAAGATCTTCCTCTTCTTCACTGACTCTCTGCTTTACAAAGCATGATATCCTTCTCCAGGGATCGGTCCCCTCTTACAACATGACCAAAGTACAAGGATGAAGTCTGGCCATTCTCACTTCTAAGGAGAATTCTGGCTAATACTACCTCCAAGACAGGTCTGTTCGTTCCTCTACAGTCCATGGTACATTCAATATTCTTTGCCAGCACCACAATTCAAATCACTCAATTCTTCTGCAGTCTTCCTTATTCACTGTACAGCTTTCACACATATATGAGGCTATTGAAAATACCATGGCTTGGTTCAGGTGCACCTTAATCTTCAAAGTTACATCTTTGCTCCTTAACACTTTGAAGAGGTCTTTTGCAGCAGTCATGCAATACGTCATTAGATTTCTTGACTGCTGTTCCATGGGTGTTGATTATAGATCCAAATAAAATGAGATCCTTGACTATTTCAGCCTTTTCTCCATTTACAGTATAAGTACACACACACATTGCCATCAAGTTGGATCCGACTCATAGTGACCCCTCCTTGGGTTTCCAAGGTGGTATCACTATATTTCTTAATAAAAGTCAAGGGCATGACATTGAAACACAATATAGTGAAGAAGTAATAGAGTCATTATCTACTATCCATTTAAGTATCTTCTATATAAATTTCATCTGAAGAATTTATGACAAAAATAAATACCCTTTCTCCCCTCCAAAAAAAAAAAGCCAACTAATATGCTTCCTTCATTCTGACTATAATGTTTATGTCACTGACAGTATTTCTCATTTTATTTTGGCTGCCAGAAAGCTCACAGTCACAGTTCAAGTCCTACCCTAGCAACAATGTTAACCCTTATAGTAAGTATGCATATTTGTATTCTTTCCCCTAAACATGATTATTTTCTTCTTCAATTTAGAGTGGAACGCTAGTTGGAATATATAAAAGGACAAAATTCATGTAGGGTAAAAATTACTCAGGAAAATATCTTATATTGCCCTAACACGCACTATATAATAAAATATATGTGCAAAATATATTTGACAATGTAGCTATTATAGCATTCATATCCTTAAATTCCTGTATACTAGACATACTACTATAGTTAAATTGCACCTATATATTTTCCTTGGTCCTAGTACTATGCTGGTATTTTATATGTATTCTCGTGTTGTCTGCAAGCTTTTCAGGAACAAGGAACCCACTATATATATACATACACACACACACACATATACTTTACTGTCTCTCTTTGCTGCCATCAACATCTATTTAAATACATGATTCATTCCAAAAGATAACAATTAATATTTATATAACACTCTCCAGTGTATAAGTACTCCCATACCTACTCTCAAACTTTATTTTAATCCTCACACTCACCATTTTCAGACCAATGAGGCTCAGAAAGTTCAAGGAAATCACCACTAAAGAATTCGATCTGAGGTTTGACCCACAGTCTTCTGGAGTCAGAAGCCCCTTGGACTGGTGGAAGGGAGTGGTGATCCAGGGGAACAGAACGTGATACTTACCTTTTAAGAGGTTCCTTCAATATCATCTCAAGTATAACAACCTTTGATTTGAGTGTATATACTTGCAAAACTGCTTCCAACCGAAAAGAATAAGATCTTTTTTGAGCTATCGGTCTTTCTCTGGCTCCACAAAAAAGCTCAATAATAAAACCAAAAATGGCCTACTTTCAGGGGCCTGTCTCTGTTCATCCATCCAGGGTCCTGCTTGCCTCAAAGGCACTTTTCTGAAAATGGGGAAAGCCCTCCAGGCTTGGGCTTGCTGAGTGAAAACAAGGTGAAATCTAGGCCCTGTATCTTCAGCCAGAACCTTTTGCTAGAGCTTCCACAGTACAATATCGTAGGGCAGCCTCTGTCAGTCAGCCTGTGTCCGGGAGCCTCGGTCAGACAGGAATCGATATTGAACCTTTCCACCCTGAGCCACGTTCCATCTCTTCTACCTCCCTTTGGAATTCCTTTTCCCCTTTCTCCTCTCCTATTTTTTCTCCCCTCCCACATCCACCTTCAGAGCCCACAAACAGGGCCTGCTCTCCAGTCAGCCCACTGACTGTTGTTGTTCCACTAGAACATGGAGCGTCCTCCTAAGGGCTGTTATCCCAGAACAAGCCTCTTACACAAAACATTCAGTCCTCTCTTGAGAATACTGCCAATATTACAAGCAAAAGAAGAATCCTCACCAATTTACCCAAAACCTAGACCTTGGCTTATATAACCAACCTCCATTCCTGATTGATTGATTGGGTCCAGTTCAGCAAGGGCAGTGCTGATGGACCACTACTTCCAGGGAATCAATTCAGAGACATAAGGACACTTTTAAACACCAATCAACATTGGGAAATAAGCCTTAATTGGTAAAAATAATTGCTGCCAGGAATCACAGGCCCAGCTCATAAAGCAGAGAATTTCAGAAAGCATTTCCTATATAATAGCATGAAACCTTCTGTGCTGAAGCAAACCATCTCAATCACTGTTTAATGATCATAGTCAATTAGGTAAACTGTGGATCAAAAAAGGAAATGAATAGCAGCCAAAAGTAATTTTCATGATAGAATTGAAATGAATCAGAATATTTAAGGCAACACTCCTTCGAACTAATTTTGAAAAATTAGGCACTTTGTGCATTTATCTTACCTATAATAAAAACTGAGGTACCTGGGTGGCACAAACAGTTTGTACTCAACAGTTACCTAAAGGTTGTCAGTTCAAACACACCAAGTAGTACTGTGGAAGAAAGGCCTGGCAATCTGCTTCCATTAAGATGACAGCCAAGAAAACCCTATGGAGCAGTTTTACTCTGTGACACATGGGGTCATCATGAATCAGAATCAACTTGAGGGCAGTGTGTTTTGTTTTTAAATATATATAATAAATTAAAATATCTAGAGTATATATTTGGGAGCTCTGGTGGCATAGTGCCTAAGGCATTTGACAACTAACCAGAAGGCTGACAGTTCAAACCCACCAGCCATTCCTCAGAAGGAAGACTGGTCAATCTACTTCCGTATTGATACCACCTCAGAAACCCAAGGAGGGGTCGCTATGAGTTGGATCTGACTCGACGGCAATGAGTTGGTTTTTTTGTTTTGTTTTGTGTTTTAATATATAGTATATATTAATATTTTGTGCTACTGAAGAAAAACTTTCTCCAATAATTTGGTATGCAAAATTAACAACCAATTGTCTCTCCTTTTGGGCATATTCCGGGTGAGAATGAGAAGGTATCTTTGTCTCTTTCTCCAGCTAGCACAACCCAGGAGTTCTGTAAAAAGAACTGAGCCACTGGTCAGGCACAGCTCCTACTAAACTTGGACCAGTGGCTAGACCTCTTCCCAAGTCCTTGGGACTCTCTTTAGGTCTATGTGTTCTGACATCAGTGGTGGAGAGGGTTTGAATTCTTTCCCGTTGGGGCTCCTGGACACCCCTGAGAATTAGATGTTTCTGAACACACTGTGAGATAATTATGAAACTACTCTTCAATCCCTGGTTCTCAAAGAAGCTTGTCTGCCCCTGAGGACACACAGCACCCAGGGCACTTGAGGGGATCAGGTGTGTCCAAGTCCAAGTCTGAAGCCTCAGTCAGCCCACATCACCTCCTAGATTAATGAACCTTTAGTAGACATATGAGAGGAACAACCATCTCTTGCTAGGTTGAAACAGTAAGACGAGTAAAGATATATTTCAAATGAGTAGTTCAGGAGCATAGTCATAAATAAGGAAGTAGAGACAGAGACATACCTGAGTAATTAAGAAGTGAGAAGAGCAGACATTTGTAATTTCTAGATAGAAGGCAGATATGCTTGTGTCAGAAAATTATTCTTTTCAAAACATGTAATTTTACTTTTACAACGTTGTCTCTGAGTGAAAGGGAGTTTTCTACTTCTTTATCTTCCTTTCAAGTCTTCAAGTTTTAAGCAATGTACATGCAGTACTTTTACAATAATATATATATATATATATATTGCTAAAATTCCACAGTACAAGGCCCTATCTTTAAAAACAATTGACATATGAGGCATAAAATACAATACCAGCAAATAGGAAAGCCAACAAGGGAAAGTGCATGTGTGATCATTTTACAGCACCTCTGGAAAAACTTTTAAACATATCCTGATATTCCAGAGCCATGTGGGGATGCTATGAGAATATCCAGTGTACTCCACAGCCAATGAGGGAGCTTGGGGAGAGGGAGAAACCCCACCAATATTCCAGGCCTTGCTCCAGATAGCATCTATGGGTGTGGGATGGAATAAATCTGGGGTTGGGACTCCCCACTGCTTTGGGAGGGCGTAGGAAGTCCCTAAAGAAGATATTTCTGCCAAAAGAAAAAAATTGGGGAAAACTTTCACATTAAAACAACAAAATGTCCTTCCCCCCCCCCCCCGATTAGACTGGCAAACTGCTTAATGTTTGAAAATATTAGGTGTTGGTGAGGGTTTGAGGAGATGGATTTTCTTATACAGTGTTGCCAGGAACATAAGCTGGTATAGCCAATTTACATGGCAATCTGGACATATAGTTAACTACACGTGCACAAACACATACACACACACAACTCAACCATGTAAAGTGCAACGTTGATTATTGCAAGAATAATATAAGCAATCCACCACACATCTGTCAGTTTGTATACTGTGGTGGCTTGCATGTTGCTGTGGTGCTATAAGCAATGCCATCAGTATTTCTAATACCAACAGAGTCACCCATGTGGGCAGGTTTCCGTGGAGCTTCCAGACTAAGACAGACTAGGAAGAAAGACCTTGCAATCTACTGCTGAAAATTAACCATGAAAACCTTATAAATTACAATGGAACACTATCTG
>NW_006925878.1:5031-9797 GCF_000298275.1 Orycteropus afer afer | reverse complement strand
TCAAGTTAATGCATACATTTAGTTTCATTCCCCATTCGCCATGTCCAACCTAACCCAGTCTCTTCCCCTCCCTAGCCTGCAACCCTCCCCCTGTGCCCCTCATATTTATGCACTCCTTTTTGTCCTGCATTTCCTCAGTTTGAATGATGGTCCTCTGGTGTCCCGTGGTCTATTTCTCTAAGGGGTGTATTACCATAGAGTATGTGGATGCGTCATCCTGAGTTGAGTGATCTGCGTGTACATCTTGTTAACTATTGGGCTGAGAGCCAGTCCCTAGGGATGTGTTTTATTCCAGGCACAGAATGTATTCCAGGGCCATAGTACTGGGAGTCTCACCAGATTTGACCAGTAATTCTGGTCATTATTGAGTTTTTGGATTTTGTTCCACATTTTCCCTCCAACTCTATCCAGGATCTCCAGATCTGATCCTTTCCTGAGTGGTTGGCATTGGTACCTGGGCACCATCTAGTTCTTCTGGTGTTGAGGGCCATCGTGTCCTGTCTATTTAAAATAGTATTGCTTTCAATATTTGTTCCCAAATATCTCCCACACACTCACACTTAAATATATTAAAAAGCAAGGCAGTACACTTGGAAAGGAACCTCTGCTGGTGCAGTGGTTACAACATTTGGCTGTTTACCAAAAGCTCAATGGTTTGAACCCAAGAGCTTCTCTGGAGGAGAAAGATGAGGCAGTCTATTTCCATAAAGATTTACAGCCTTGGAAACCCTATTGGGCAGTTCTACTCTGTCCTTTGGGCTCACTATGAGTTGGAATCAACTAGATGGCAGTGGGTTACACTGAGACAATTCAATTCATATTTCCTATGACTTGAGCATTGGTTTGGGAATTAAGGGGCCCAGGTTGAAGTCTACCACTAAATGTTGGTCTAATCATTTAATCTACAGTTTCTTAAACTGTAATATGGGATGGTTGAATCTAGTTTTGAATGTTTGATAATGAGTTGTTCAGAGAAAGAGAATTGGGCAGTGGGAACTGAAAATAATGCAAAGGAGTCAGAGCAGGCCCAAATTCCAAAGTGTAGCCAGGAATAAGAGTCTCCCAGAATATTAGTTCAAAGCCAGTAAGTTAAGTTAAAATGGACCATTAAGTCATAGGAGGCAATTCAAGAAGATTCAGAACAGGACCAGTGGAAGGTCATGACCAGTGGAAGGTCATGACCACCTTGGGAAGGAAAGCTGTGAGGTAGTAGCAGATGTGTGTAGCTGCTAAAATAAAATATTTACACCTTGGATCTCTGAAGGTTGGCACTCTGTTGTCTTGATAATTTATTGTTTATCAAACATTTCAGATGAATGACCTCAGTGTCTTTTGTTCCATAACTTTATGAATGAACATCATACCGATATATATATAGATAGATAGATAGATAGATAGATAGATAGATAGATAGATAGATATTTAAATTTTCATGTTTAAAGCTAAAACCACTAAAATATTTTATTAAACCTTAGAAAGTGGCTACAGTACAGAATATGCATAAACAAAGAGATGATGTCACAATATCAGTATTTATTTGCTTACATTTTTCATATTTAATTTCATAAATGAAGATGATAAGATTTACCATTTGGCAGATAAGAGGTAAAAATAAAGTTGTATTTATCATCCTCTAGATGTGCTCACTATTACTTATTACTTATATGCAAAGCCTGGGTGACTAGAAGTGTAGTTGTCAGATATTTTAATAAACTGGACACCCATTTGTTTCCACATAACAAGTCATTTTTACTTAGGAGCAACCAGGAGCAAATGGAAATAGCTAAGCAGGCCAGCACTGCAAATCCCACCCTCATAGCTAACCCACTGTTACTTAACTGCTATACAACTGTGCCTGGTGCACAAAAACACAAAAAGGATCAGAATTATGTTTGGTAAATACTCTTTTCAAAAAATCAAGTATTTTCACCTGAAATGTGTTTATACAAATATGAGTTCAGATTACCATTTAGTTCTGAAGATAAGTAGCATTCACAAATAAATTTACATATTACAGGTTTTTAATATTATAAAATAAAGACAATAATAATCAATCTCTTGACCCTTTGTGTTACTCAACAAGAAATGGTTGCACATATTCTTTTTTAAATTTTATTTTAATAGCTTGTTTTATATTCAATGTTATGTGGATATTTAGTTTCACTCCCCATTTACCATGTCCAACCCTAACCCAGTCTCCTCCTCTCCCTAGCCTGCAACCCTCCCCCTGTGCCCCTCATATTTATGCACTCCTGTTTGTCCTGCATTTCATCAATTTGAATGTTGGTTCTCGGTGCCCCGTGGTCTACTGCTTTAAGGGATGTATTTCCATAGAGTATGTGGGTGCGTCATACTGGGTTGAGTGGTCTGCGGATACATCTTGTTAACTATTGGGCTGAGAGCCAGCCCCTGGGGGTGAGTTTTATTCCAGGCGCAGAATGTATTCCAGGGCCATAGTATTGGGAGTCTCACCAGATTTCATCTGACCTGTAATTCTGGTCATTATTGAGTTTTTGGATGTGGTTCCATGTATTTCCTCCCACTCTCTCCAGTATCTCCAGATTTGATCCTTTCCAGAGTGGTTGGCATTGGTAGACGGGCACCTTCTAGATCTTCTGTTCTTGAGGATCATCATGTCATATGGCTGATTGTTTCCAAATGCCTTTTTTTTTTTTTTTCATTCTTCTTCCCTTCCGATGCTAGGAGATCATTAACTACATCTTAGATGGCTGCTTGAAAACTTTTAAGACCCCAGTCGCTACTCACCAATGTAGGATGTGGAGCAAGGCTTTTATGTATTTAGTTGTGCCAATTGAGTCTGGTGTCCCCCAGTACTATGGTCCTGAGATGGTAGATCTATTGGTAGTCTCTCCCATAGTGTCTCATCGTCTGTGAGGGATTACTCTGTTTCTGTCTTCTATTGTTTCTGTAAGGATTGCAGGTTTTTTTTTTTGTTTTTTTTTTAATCACTGGTGTCTGTGCAAGATTAGCCCCAGCTGAATCTATCCTTGGTCTAGAGTATATTACTGTTCACTGACCCCCATCTGATCCTTTCAGGTGTTTATGTGCTTATCTGTAGCCTGGTGTTTGGTGTTAATGGCAATGCAGTATTGTGGACACATTGGTTGGTATTACCATCTGTCGTCTATCTCTTATGTGCACAATTCGGTGTCCTCCCATTTCCTAATATTATCATGGTGGTCGCAGATCCTTTCTGTATATCCCTGCCCCACCCATGTCAGCGTGTGGACCCCAACTAGCCTGAAATTAATCCCTCCCCTTCCCTCCCCATCCCTGTAACCTACAAAGTGAGTTCCCTTTCCCAAGCAAACAGTTCTTTTTCTTTTTACAGTAATGGGCTCATAAAGTACTTGTCTTTCTGCGATTGACTTACTTCACTCAGCATAATGTCCTCCAGGTTCATCCACTTTGTGAGATTCTTGAATGAAGTATAGTATTCCATTGTGTGCATGTACCATAATTTGGTTATCCACTCATCCATTGATGGCCATTTAGGTTGTTTCCATCTCTTTGCTATAGTGAATTGTGCTGCGATGAACATAGGTGTACATATCTCTGTTTGTGTGCTATCTCTCACCTCTTTAGGATATATTCCTAGTAATGGAATTGCTGGGTCAAATGGTACTTCTATTTTCAGTTTTTTTAGGAAACGCCATACCGTTTGCCACAATGGTTATACCATTTTACAATCCCACCAGCAGTGTATAAGAGTTCCAATCTCTCTGAAACCTCACCAGCATTTATTATTTTCTGTCCTGTTGAACTTTGCTATTATTGCTGGGGTGAGATGATATCTCATTATTGTTTTGATTTGCATCTCTCTAATGATTAATGATTGTGAGAATTTCTCATGTGTTTGTTTTCTGCCTGTATATATTCTTTGGTGAAGTGTCTGTTCAAGTCTTTTGCCCATTTGTGAATTGGGTTATTTGTCTTTTTGGTGTTGAGGTGTTGAAGTTGTTTTATAGATTTTGGAGATAAGTCTTTTATCAGATATGTTATAGGCAAATATTTTCTACCTATCTGTAAGTTGTCTTTTTACCCTTCTGACAAAATCTTTCATTACGCATAAAAATTTAATTTTTGAAAGGTCCCAGTCATCTAGCTTCTCTTCTATCTCCTGCACATTCTGGGTTGTGCTTGGTAGTCTATTTACACCATAAATCAAGGCTTCCAGATTTTCCCCTATTTTATCTTTGATGAATTTTATAGTTTTTGGGTTTTACATTTAAGTCTTTGATCCAGCTTGAGTTTGTTTTTGTATAAGGGGTGAGGTATGGGTCTTGTTTCATTTTTCTGCAGGTGGATATCCAGTTTTGCCAGCACCATTTGTTAAAGAGGCCGTCTCTTACCCATTTAATGGGTTTTGGACCTTTGTCAAAGATCAGTTGTCCGTAGATGGATGGGTCTACATCTGGACTTTTGATTCTGTTACATTGGTCTATCTATCTGTCATTGTACCAATACCATGCTGTTTTGACTACTGTGGCTGTATAGTAGTTCTTAATATCTGGGAGTGTGAGACCTCCCACTTTATTTTTCTTCTTGAGAAGTGCTCTGCTTATCCAAGGTCTCTTTCCTTTCCATATGAAATTAGTAATTGGTTGTTCCATGTCCTTAAAAAATTTTGTTGGAATCTGGATTGGGATTGTGTTAAATGTGTAAATTGCTTTAGGTAGTATTGACATTTTCACAATATTCAGTCTACCTATCCATGAACAAGGTAGGTTCTTCCATTTATGTAG
>NW_006925878.1:3519-4900 GCF_000298275.1 Orycteropus afer afer | reverse complement strand
TTAGTTCCAGCAGTTTTTTTATTGAGTCCCTTGGGTTTTCTATGTACAGGATCATATCATCTGCAAATAGCGATAGTTATAGATCCTGTTTGCCAATTTGTATGTCTGTCTTTTATTTCTCTTTCTTGCCTTATTGTCCTGGCCAGGACTTCCAATACAATGTTAAATAGAAGTGGTGATTATGGGCATCCGTGTCTGGTTCCCATTCTTAAGGGGAATGCCTGAGTCTTTCTCCATTAATAATGATGCTGGCCATTGGCTTTGCATATATACACTTTATTATGTTGAGTAATTTCCCTTCTATCCCTATTTTGCTAAGAGTCTTTAGCAGGAATGGATGATGGATTTTATCAAATGCCTTTTCTACATCAATTGATATAATCATATGGTTCTTTTGTTTTGTTTATATAGGATTACATTGATTGATGTTCTGATGTTGAACCATGCTTGTAAACCTGGTATGAATCCCACTTGGTCCTGATGTATTAATTTTTTGATATGTTGTTGGATTCTGTTGGCTAAGATTTTGTTAAAGATTTTTTCATCTATGTTCATGAGGGATATTGGTCTGTAGTTTTCCTTTCTAGTCGTGTCTTTCCGTGGTTTTGGTATTAGTGTTATGCTTGCTTCACAAAATGAGTTTGGGAGTATTCCATCTTTTTCTATGTTCTGGAATAGCTTGAGTAGCATAGGTGTCAACTCTTCTCTGAATATTTGCTAAAATTCTCCAGTGAAGCCATCAGGGCCAGGGCTTTTCTTTGTGGGAAGTTTTTTTTTTGTTTTTTTTTTGTAATGACCTGTTCAGTTTCTCATTTTGTTATAAGTCTGTTCAAGTTTTCTATCTCTGAGTGGGATAATTTAGGTAGGTCTTGTGATTCTAGAAACTTGTCCATCTCTTCTAGGTTCTCAAATCTGTTAGAGTACAGTTTTTCACAATATTGTCAATATCTTTTTTTTTATTTCAGTCAGTTCCATTGTGATGACACCCTTTTCGTTTACAATTCTTGTGATTTGGATCTACTCTTTCTTTTATTTTGTTAGATTTGCCAAAGGTTTATCGATTTTATTAATCTTTTTGAAGAACCGCCTTTTTGTTTTGTTGATTTTCTCTATGGTTTCTTTGTTTTCTGTTTCATTTATTTCTGCTCTTATCTTTATTATTTCCTTGCTTCTAGATACTGTAGAAGTCTTTTGTTATTGGAGTTGCTGAGTTAGAGTGTTGATTGTGTTTCTTTCCTCTTTTTTGACATATGCATTTATTGCTATAAACTGTCCTCTGAGTACTGCTTTTGCTGTGCCCCATAGGTTTTGATATGATGTATCTTCATTCTCATTTGTTTCTAGAAATTTTATTTTCATTTCAGTTTTTATTTGTTCTACT
>NW_006925878.1:0-3419 GCF_000298275.1 Orycteropus afer afer | reverse complement strand
TCTTCATTCTCATTTGTTTCTAGAAATTTTATTTTCATTTCAGTTTTTATTTGTTCTACTATCCAGTAGTTTTGGAGCAGTGAATTGTTCAGATTCAATATGTTTGATGCTTTTTCCTTTCTCTTCCTATTTATTATTAATTTCCAATTTTATAGCATTGTGGTCCGAGAAGATGCTTTGTGGTATTTCAATGCTTTTGAATTTATTGAGGCTTGTTTTATGTCCTAGCAAATGGTCTATTCTGGAGAAGGATCCATGTGCACTGGAGAAGAATGTGAATTATGATTTTGTTGGGTGAAATGCTCTGTATATGTCTATGAGGTCAAGTTGGTTGATTGTATTGTAGAGTTCTGTATCTTTGTTTAGTTTTTTCTAGTTGACCTAACCCTCTTTGAAAGTGGTGTGTTAAAGTCTCCTACTACTATTGTAGAGTTAACATTTGCTTCACATATTTTGAAGCACTTTCATTGGGTGTATATTATTTATTACTGTAACATCTTCTTTGTCAATTGACCCTTTCAGCATCATATAATGTCCTTTTTTGTCTCTTGTGATGTTTTTCACCTTAATGTCTATTTTATCACAAATTAATATTGCAACTTCTGCTCTTTTTTGGCTACCATTGGTTTGGTATATTTTTTCCATCCCTTAACTCTTAATTTTTTTTTTTTTTTTTTAATCTTTGTGTCTAATGTGGGTCTCTTGAAGACAGCATATCGATGGGTCTTTTTTTTTTTTTTTTCTCCATTCTGCTACTCTATTTCTCTTGATAAGTGTATTTAGTCCATTCACATTGAGTGTAATTAGTGATAGATATGAATTGATTGCTGTCATTTTATTGTGTTTTTTCTGTCCTGTTGGTGTTTCCTTGGTCCACATACTTTTCTGTGCTGAGTTCGGTTTGTTGAATTAATGCTTTCTTCCTTTTCTTCTTTATTGTTGGTTTTGTGCTTATTAAACCCATATGTTTTCCTTCTTTCTGGATTTGCTTAGGGGGATTGTTAATTTTCTCTGTGGTTACCTTGGAGTCCATTCTTGTCTCCACATTTTAAAACAGTGTGTACTGTGAAGACATTGTCCTGTTTTCCTCTCCATTTGGAAGTTTGTACCTAGAAGTTGTCTTCCCTCTGATAGGTTAGTTGCTGTTGTCATGTGCTGAGTGACTTCCTTGGTTTTTAGTGTACAATGTTTTGTGGTCTTATTTTGAGTTTCTATTTGTGATTTGGTTTTAGTGTTGATGCCACATATCCTGATTTTGTTTATCTCTGTTGCGGGTTCTCTATTTTAAGCATTTATTTTAAGCATTTCTTGTGGGGTTGTTCTAGTTTTCACAAAATACCTTAATTTCTGTTTGTATGAGAATGCCTTGATTTTGCTCTCATATTTGATGGATAATTTGGTTGGATATAGGATTCTTGGTTGGAAATTCTTTTCCTTCAATGTTTTATATATGTTGTCCCATTGCCTTCTTGCCTGCATGGTTTCTGCTGAATAATCAGAGCTCAGCCTAACTGTTTGATTATTATAAGTAATATTTCTTTTTTCCCAGGCAGCTCTCAAAATTTTTTCTTTGTCGTTGGTTTTGGAGAGTTTGATTATAATATGCTTCATTGTTTTTCTCTTGGGCTCTATCTTGTGTGGAGTTCTATGAGCTATTTGGACAAATATCTTTTCTTCCTTCATGATATGGGGGAAGTTTTCTGTTAGCAGGTCTTCCACAATTTTCTCAGTTTTTTTTTTTTTTTTTTTTCTCCTCTTCTTGCTCTGGAATTCCAATGGTCATCCCATATAATTCTTAAGTTCTCTTCATTTCTCTTAAATCTTTGCTCTGATTTTTCTTCATATATGTTGGTGTCCAGGGATGTATATTCTAGTTGGGATATGCATTCTTCAGCCAGTTCTAACCTACTCTTTTATGCTTCTATTGTGTTGTGCAGTTCTGTAATTTTGATATTCATCTTCTGTATTTCTAACTGCTGTTTTTGTATGAGTTCTGATTGTGAATTAATCTAGTTATTTTATTCTTGCATGATTTCCCTGAGTTCTTCCAGGGAACTGTTTGTGTTCTCCTTGCTTCTGTCTGGGGTTTCATTAGGCTCTTGTAAAGCTCTGTAAACATATCTTCTAAATTCCTTCTCAGATAATTTTATTGCCTCCTCTTCTTCCATGTTTAATAAGACCTTTGTGGTTTTGTTTCTGATGCCTTGTCCTGTTTCTTTGTTTGATTTGAGGTTACCTGTTGTTTCCCAGACATTTTGAGGTTGTCTTTAACTCTCGGTTATGTATTGATTTGTTTTGTCTTGGTTTTATAGTTTAATATTTTGAATAGGTGAAGATGATGTATTTTATTTTTTTAGTTATTAATTGAGGTATGCTGGGTTGTTCTGCAGTTTTCTTTGTGATGGTGGAATCACTATGCAGAATGTGGATATGGGTTTCTCTTTGTTGTAAAGAGGGTTTAGAGTTGAAACCAGGAGGTATTATGGTGGCTGAATGTGGTTTCTTCTATTGGATGAGATTATTGGCAGAGAAGGTGGGAGCAGAAGAGCGGAAGAAGGAAAGCTACCTGTTGCTAGAGGCAGTTCCTAGGGCTTTGAGTGAGCTGCTAATGATGACATTGTACTGTTATTCACAGGCGTGCAGCTCAATTTCAGCAAAGCGTCCAGTTGTTAGGAGGTCGCCACTCTCCACCAGGCTCAGACACAAACAAAAACTCCACTCCCAAGGCCCCTCAGCGCCAAAATGCCGACCCAAGACAACTGCCCGGATCCATGATCCACCGCAGGGTTTCCTCTCTGAGCCCACCCACATGCAGTACTGGCCCAGACCACAATCCCCTGCAGGAGTTCCTCTGTGAGTCTGCCCACCCACAGCACCAAAGATCTGCTCAGTTTCATCAGTGCTGGAGTTAGGAGAGTGCCTGCTAGTAACCTGCTAGTAACCAGAGCTCCATGCTCTTGTTTTATATTTGCTAACTATTTGTACTGGTCCTCTTTTATTTTAATGTGAAGGTTTATCATTTTTCTTTGAGATTACCCACTGATTTGTACTTTTCTTCCAAGTTTAGAATAGTCTGTTCTATCTTGCAGTTGTCTTAACTTCCCTACCATTTAGAAGTTCTGTAACTACACAATATTTTCCTCCTTTTGGGTTATAGTTGTCCTCATTCATCAATTGATGTCTCTGGTTCCCTGTTTAACAATCTTGTAGGCTTATTTACTGTGGATACTTCTATAACTGGGTTGCCAGGTCTGGTAGCATAGTGCCTAAGGCACTTGACTGCTAACCAGAAGGCTGGAGGTTCAAACCCGCCAGCCACTCCTCGGAGGGAAGTTGAGCAATCTACTTCCGTAGTGATACCACCTCAGAAACCCAAGGAGGGGTCGCTATGAGTTGGGTCTGAGTTGACGGCACATAAC
>NW_006925877.1:9066-10055 GCF_000298275.1 Orycteropus afer afer | reverse complement strand
CCTCCAAATGATTTTGAGTTTTGTTCCACATTGTTCTCCCTCTCTATGCAGGATCTCGTACATCCCTTCCAAGTGGATGACAGTGGAAGCCGGGCACCAACACATATGTTTTGAGGACTGCTGTGTAGGGAATTATTTCATGTGAGCCTCTTAGCCATGCATGGTCCTGTAACTCCCCAAATAATGATGTGGTGGCCCATCAAAGGGTTTGGATAGCACTGGTAGCCGTACAAATAAAGTGCATAGAAACTTGGGGCAGAGGGACCATGAAAATAAGGTGGATGGAACCCTAACGAGGGGATTGGTCGGTTTTGCCACCCCATTAAGCTTAAAAGAACGCTAATCCCAGGGTAAAAGGGAGGATTTCACTACCACCAAGAAGAAAAGACAAGAGTGGAGGGTGTCATTTGGACCCAGGCTCTCTGTGAGATCTTCCTATACATAAGTGGTGCACTGAGTTAGTTAATATGGCCCTTTTAGCTATTTTCTTTCTGACTCCCACACAATGACTGGGTGGAACTATGCAAATACAGTGCTTGTGAGTCACCAAAGGGATTGGACACTTGCTGCTAATGCAAATCAGGGGGATAGAACCTGTATGATTACTGCTATGTGCCAACCTGACTGAGGCATGATTTTTGGTGGTCTGGCAGTTATGGAATGATGTAACTGTCCTCTATTTTGTGATGTGCTGTAAATCCCAGCCTCTATGCCTGTGGTGATGGCCCTATTTGGGACAGTGTTGTCCATTATTTTAATGAGGCAAGATAAGAGTGTGATAAAAAGCATAGAAAGTAATTCACTCCACCACAGACATATCTTGAGTCATGGCCTCACTAGAGAGTGTGACTCAAGTCACCACTCTTTCCCCAGTCACCACCCTTCACTGCCTATTGGAAGTCATGCTCTTGTTTGTCATAACTTTTGTCTTGCAAAAGATAAAAGGACAGAGAAGGGAGCAGAGAAGGAGGGACATCACCACCACCAAG
>NW_006925877.1:6715-8276 GCF_000298275.1 Orycteropus afer afer | reverse complement strand
GTTTGGATGGTGTTAGATTGAATAAAAAGCTTGGAGGGAGGAGATGTAAGCCTGACCACCACCTCACAGGACTCAGTCTTGGGTTGTTGATCCTGATCCTCCATCTTCTTTGTGAACTTAGAGGAGGCCAGAAGCCTCTGCTGCACCTTTTTCACAATCCAGGAGTCACAGAGAGAGCTGTGGCACTGGAAATTCCAAGAAGTGGTGGCAGCAGAACCAGGGGACCAGTGCCAGATGGCACAGCGGGGTTCCTGGCTCGTGGAGCAAGGGGATCATGGGGTGTGCTGACCCATAAGGTGAGAACTGAGGGCTGTTGAGCAGGAGACATCCTCACAGAGTGGGGTGTCTCTGGGCACCTGTTGACAGCACTAGGCTTGTTGACCCACACAGTTGGAGAGCTGAGCACCTTTGCGAAGGACAATCTTGGAGGACATGGGTGCCTCTGGGTACTTGGTGGCAGAGCTAAAGAGTTTTGTAACACTTGACTGAGTATGAAAGCGGTCAGATCAAGGGATCCAGGGGCCCAGGGGCCATAGGAGAGGCCTGTTTGTGGGCACAGCTGAAAAGCTGTACGGAGCAAGGAACTGTGTATTGAGTCATTCCTAATCCTGAATTGTAACCTGCTACTTATCTAATAAAGCTCATTATTGTGAATATTGCTTGTGAGTTCTGTGTGGCCATTGCAAAGAATTATTGAAAGTGCTGTGGGATGGATGACTTCTGTTAGAATTGGTTAAAAAAAAATAATAAAACTGGAGAGAATCTATCCTCCACATCATAGGAATCAGCCTTGCATTGATGTTGATGGTGATTCTTTGCCTTGTGAAGTTAGGGGTCTGTGATGCCATTGTGCCATTTTTACAGAGACAGTCAATCTCTGGCAATATGGATTCTCTGATGCGATGTAGCTGCATTTCTTGCTGACAGCATCGTCATAGTCAGTACATACAGAAATGTTTCATGCTGTTCCTATTCTCTGGGCTCCATTTAACTGAATCTTATTGGAAAAGCTATTCCCTCTTGTCTGGCATTCCACCTAGTCTGATTCTCTGATGGGGAATGAGGTGTGAGTTGGAAAAGAAAGCTCCTTCACATTCGTTGCAGTCTGGAGTCTCATGCTGTGTAAACTCTGTGTTGCAAAGTACTATTCCTTCTCGATGATAACCTTCAGGTATTCATATCATTCATCATTTCTCTCCTCTATGAGGTTTTTGATGGAGAAGGAGTCTGAATTTGTGGGAGAACATTTTCCAACACTCACTGCATCCATATGGTTCTTCACCCATGTGGGTTCGTTGGTGTATAAGAAGATGTGATTTCTGGGCGAAAGATTTCTGACATTTGCTTCATTCGTGAGGCTTCTCCCCTGTATGTGTTTTCTGATGCACCACAAGGCTAAACTTGATCAGGAAGGTCTTCCCACATTCGCTGCACCCGTAGGGCTTCTCTCCCATATGTATTCTCTGGTGAATAATGAGGCTGAACTTGTGGGAGAAAGTTTTGCCACATTCAACACATTTAAGGTTTCTCCCCTGAGTGAATCCTCTGATGGATGAGGAGA
>NW_006925877.1:3054-3698 GCF_000298275.1 Orycteropus afer afer | reverse complement strand
GGGGTCCAGTAGCTGCCATTCCTCGCAGGTGAAGACCACAGCCACATCTTTGAATGATAGTATGCCCTGTTGTAGAACATTCAGATTCATTCCACAGGGATCATCATTGGTTAGTACTATAAAGAGAAGCTCTGGTAGCATAGTGGCTAAAGCACTTGACTGCTAACCAGAAGGCTGGTGGGTTTGAACCCACTCCTCAGAAGGAAGCCTGGGCAATCTACTTTCATAAAGATACTGCCTTGGAAACCTAAGGAGGGGTCGCTACAAGTCGGATCTAATGACGGCAGTGAGTTAAGTTGAGGTTTGAGCTAGGGATCTCTGGTTGGTTAGTACTTAAGGCATTGGACTGCTAACCAGAAGGCTGGCGGATCAAACCCACCAGCCACTCCTCAGAAGGAAGGTTGGGCAATCCTACTTCAGTAGTGATACTGCCTCAGAAACCCAAGGAGGGGTCGCTATAAGTTGGGGCCGACTTGACGGCACATAACAACAACAACAACATAAGGAGAAGGGGGAATGTGTTACAATCGTTCTTCTCATGGTAAATCACTTGGCTTCCTTCTGTGTAACCAGTTGTCCATTGTTGTTAGTTGCTGTAGATTCAGTTCCAACTCATGGCACCCCATGTGAACAGAGTAGAACTG
>NW_006925877.1:0-1035 GCF_000298275.1 Orycteropus afer afer | reverse complement strand
ACCAGCCTTCTGATTAGCTGTCAAATGCCTTAGGCACTACGCCATCGGAGCATCTTACCTACAGATGAGGCCATTGGAATTAGTAGCAACAACAGATGCCAAAAGACAATGCAGTAATTATTTCAAAGTGCTGAAATAAAATGGCACTCAACCTGAATTCTAGTAGCATACTGGGTTAAGATTTGGCTGCTAACCAGAAGGTCAGTGGTTCAAACCCACCAGCTGCTCCATGGAATGAAGATGAGGCAATCTACTTAGGTAAAGATTTATACCCTCAGAAAACCAGTGGGGGTTGCTATGAGTTCGAATCAACTCAACTGAGTCGATTCTGACTCAATGGCAGTGAGTGTGGTTTTTAGTTTGGTTATATATCCTTAAAGAACGTGAAAGGTTAAAAAAAAAACTATTGATGACAATAACCCCTTTGGGGACAAGTTGATTGCAGATGTTTGTGAGGGTGGAAAATTAAATTATGTTGTATCTCGTTATTCCCACCATCAGTTTCTTGTACTGTGGTAGTACCCGTCGCTGGACGCTCTGTCACTGGTATTTCTAATACTAGCGGGGTTACCCATGGCAGATAGGTTTCAGGGGAGGTTCCAGACTTAAGAGACGTGAAGAAAGGCTTAGAGATCCACTTTCCAAATTAACCTTTGGGATCACAACAGAATATGGTCCGATGTGTGCTGGAAGAGGTATTCTCTGGGCTAGAAGGGACTCAAACCATGGCCACAACAATGGAACAGATGAACTGGGGTGAAATGGCACAGGGCCGTCCAGTGTTTTACTCTGTTGTACAAGGGGCCACCAGGACTGGGAACTGACCACAACAACTAATCTCATGAACACATTAGGAACATTGCAGTATAGAAAAATGAGGTACAAAACTCAAAATCATAAAAATGACCAGGTTTACTGGTCTGATAGAAATTGGTGAAACCTCCAAGACAGCGGCCTTGACTCACATTAAGGCCTAGAATTGAACTTACTCTATGGCATAACTCTCAGCCAAATAACAGACAGGCCTATGAGCTG
>NW_006925876.1:9061-10172 GCF_000298275.1 Orycteropus afer afer | reverse complement strand
TGCATTGACCCATGTCACTTTAGTTTTGTGTATGTCACTGTACATAAATTATATTTCAATAAAATGCATTTAAAAAGAAAAAAAAAAAAAAGCTATCCTTCCATCTAGTTCCTGTGACCACCCTTTGCTTGTGCCCTGCTTATCTATGCTCTTGAAATTATTAGGTGAGTTTTAAGGAGTTTAAATGTACTTCTTTCTTCTTATAAACTTTTGTTTTATAACTTTTTTGCCATACAATTGAACTTTATGTAGTGACAATATAAATAGCTGATTAAATAGTTGTAATTACCAATGATAGGAGAGCAGGCATATTTTCAAATCAGAGATATCACTATGCTGTTGGGTTTGAACCGTTAACCTTCTGGTTAGCAGTCAAATGCCTTAGGCACTAATCCTCCAAGCTCTTCTTTAGTTTTGGTTTGGTTACTAAATCTGTGATGAACAACAACAATAAAAATTGAAAACAAACTTTTATAGTACTCACCTAAATTCAAGCTGTGGAAAAACAGAGTACAGACTAGTGCCTGGGCCTTTTCATTTTATTTATAAAGAAAATAATATTGCAAGGTTTAGATTCAATGTTATTCTCATGTGTTTTGAGGTGGGTAATTGTAGATGTGAAATGAGTATCAGAAAAGGCCATTTCAGTCATTGTATTTTTAAATGCTTGTAGATTTCACTGTACTCTACAGTCATTTGTTGTTGTTGTTGTTGTTATGTGCCGTAGAGTCAAACCCGAATCATAGCGACCCCTCCTTGGGTTTCCAAGGCAGTATCACTACGGCAGTAGGATTGCCCAACCTTCCTTCCAATCTACAGTCATATAAACACAGAAAAAAAGCTCACAGTTACGAAATTGCTAAGCTATTCATCAAGGAAATGCTCCTGGAATCCAATTTTTCAGTTGGAATGGGAGGTAGAGTAGTCCATTTAGAAGTCCTGTACTGCAAAAGTTCAGGTCTCATTTTTCCTCCCTCTCTAGTCACAGTTATCAAAAGAATGTCCTGATTACTGGAAAAAGGAACTCTAATGCAATATTAGATTAATTAATGAAGATAATTCAGAAACTTTTGCAGCAGTATATTGACAGAGAACTTCCAGAGGTTCAAGC
>NW_006925876.1:3844-8198 GCF_000298275.1 Orycteropus afer afer | reverse complement strand
TTTCCAATCGCCTCATATGCATGTGAGAGCTGGACAATGAATAAGGAAGACCGGAGAAGAGTTGATGCTTTTGAGTTGTGGTGCTGGCAAAGAATATTTTGTAAAAGAAATTATATAACTTATATCCATTAGCATGCACTCAATACAAGTGGTAGAAATGGATTCAATCTAACTAAGAATAAGGAAACTCATCTTACACATATCAACAGGAAGGATGTACTCAAGAAGCAGCATTGTCAATTCTCTGGCTCTATTTCTGTGTGGATTTTCTTGATTCAGACTTCCTTACCTTGGCTTTGCATTGAGTTCCAGTGTGGTCACAAGATAATATCAGTAGTCATCGGTCATGTATAACAAGAAAAGGGAAAAATCTAGCCCTAAAAATGGAAGAAAATTTCCGTTCAATTGTTTATTTCATCTATGGAGAATTAATAGTTAAGCAGTCATGTAATAATTTTCTAACATTTTCTAATATTCATATTCTTGAAAAAGAGCTCTGGTAGCATAGTGCCTAAGGCACTTGACTGCTAACCAGAAGGCTGGCTGTTCAAACCCACCAGCCACTCCTCAGAAGGAAGGTTGGGCAATCGACTTGCGTAGTGAAACCACCTCGGAAACCCAAGGAGGGGTCGCAATGAGTTGGGTCTGACTTGACAGCCCACAACAACCACAGCATTCTTGAAGTAATTACACAAAAATGTTGTGGGATTTAATAACTGATTTAATCTAATTTAAGAAATGTCTCCATGGAGGTAGATGTGTGGTGAGATTTTCTTGTATGCAGAAGACGTGAATTCCATGCCCAACTCCACCACTGAAAAATAATCAGTATTCAAAAAAGAAAGAAGAATGAGTAATGGAGTCGGATTGAACAACAAAAAAGAGAGGTTGGTGTAGTACTTAGTTATAAGAAAAAGGTTATTAAGCTATTCATGAGTTCAAAATACATTCATTTTATGCCTAAATATTTATAAGGCACTGTGGTTACAGCTGAGAGGAATATATTAGTAAATTACATACAGTTTAGTAGAAAAGTGTGGAATTTAAAATGATAGGAATTGGCATCTGAAAATAGTTTCTCTGCCATCATGCCACTGTGCACAAACATAATTGAAGATATGAGAATATTTACACCTTGTTAGAAAAAAATATGTCACTTCCTCCACAAGTATTTTTTTCCACAGATACAAATATGAATACTCAAGTTTCCTTTATTTTCTTCAGTGATATCTATAAAGTATTGTATTAAACATTATGGACTCGAGAGGAAAATAATATAGGTTCTATCACTTAATAGCTCTGCCACGTTGGTTGAATAAATTATTTATTTTCTCAGCCTCCTCTGACATAAATATTTATAAAATACTAGTGCCTAAAGCATTTGACTGCTAACCAGAAGGCTGGAGATTCAAACACACTAGCCACTCCTAGGAAGGAAGGTTGGGCAATCTACTTCCATACTGATATTGCCATGGAAACCCAAGGAGACGTCGCTATGACTTGGATCCAACTCAACGGTAGTGAGTATGTATAATATAAAAACAACATATTATTCCTGTTACAGATTGTCTTAACATATTAATGGATTTCTTTTAGGGTTTTGACATGCTGTGATGCATTCTGAGACTCTGGAATGTTTGAAGATGGTTAAAAAAAAAAGTTGTCAAGTAGATTCTGACTCATGACAATCTTATGTGTGGCAGAGTAAAAATGCACTCCATAAGGTTTCATACTATGAACTTTCAGAATCAAATTGTCTGTCTTTCTTTCAAGGTGAGTTAGAATTGCCAACCTTTGGTTTAGTACAGGAGCTCTTAACTCTGTTAACGACTCAGGGACTCCTTTGAGGATAACAGATCTCCTTTGTAGCAGCATTATTAATACATGATTTTTAACACATGATTATGTCATAAAATACCCTCCTATTTATGTATTTTCTGGTTATCAATAGATACATTCAAACTCACCAGATGCTCTATGAGAGAAAGATGAGGCAGTCTGCTTCACTAATGATACACAGCCTTTGAAACCCCATCAGGCAGTTCTACTCAGCTTTAAGGGTTACTGTGAGTAAGAATCTGCTTGATGGTAGTGGCTTTGGTTTGGTTTGATATAGACACCTTAAATTATGTGCTTAATCCATTGACGGTTCTTCAAAAACTTGAAATACCTTTGGAGAAATTCAGTTTCTCAGAGCGGGGTATAATTTGCCTGCCACTGATTTAAAGGGTTGCTGAGTCCTAGTGGTGCAGTGGTTAAGTAATTAGATGCTAACAGAAAGGTGCACATTTCAAACCCACCAGCTACAGGAGGAAGATGTGGTAGTCTGCATTCATAAAGATTATAAATTTGGAAAGCTTATGAGGCAGTTTTACTATGTCCCATACAGTCACTATGTATTGGAATTGACTAGATAGCAATGAGTTTTGTCTAAACATTTAGGTGTGTCTCTGGGCTTTCTGGTGCTAATACTCTTTGTCCAAACAGTTGATTTTAGAATTTTTCTTGTTATCTTCTTGGGTCTTTTTTTTTAAATGTGAGTTAATTCTCTTCTGTTAATTGCACTTCAAGGCCTTAGGGTCTCAAGACACACAAGGCTCATGACGTTAATAATAAACAGCTTTCTGCTCTTTAACCATTGAAAATTTTAAGCTAGCACATTTAAACAGAATATAATTTAAAAAGGTTTATTAACACTCAGCTGCTAATAATTTTTGCAATATCTTCTGTCATCTTACCAGGATAGAGATTCACTAAAAGCAACCTCACTGTGCCAGCACAGCAGTGTGCACAGCTAATGATAAGTATCAAGGATATTTTGAAATTCTCCATTGCAAAACTTATTTTGTTTATTTTAATGAGTCATTCTCAAAGTCCTTCCCAATGCTAATTTTTCAAGTTTCATGATCTGGGAATCAATAAGTTGAGCACTAAATCTTATTTTCCCTTGCCTAGTAAAATAGTTAAGAATACATGCTCTAAAAATTCTATTTTCATGTATTTAAGTCTACTCCTGGGAGGCCATTTAAAGAATGACTGGTATTTTCTTTGTTGAGTGTTTTTTTTTTTTTTTTTTGGATTTGGGTGAAAATTTACAGGGTAAATTCACTTTCCATATGGCAGCTCACGTACACTTTGTCTCATGACATTGACTGCAGTTTCCCACAATGCAACAGCTCCCCTCCCACTTCCTCCCCACAGTCACCTTTTCCCTGTGTCCTTCCCTCCTATGCACTCCTGTCCCATGATCTATCTCCCTGTGCATACACAGCCCTTCTATTATCTCATGATCTTTCCAAGGAGTATATCTCCCTAATGTAAATGTTCAGCTCATATGCCTGTCTTTTGTTGGGCTGAAAGCCACAGGAGTGGGTTCAATTCCAGACTTGAAAGGCAACTAAGAGCCATAGTTTCAGTGGCTGCATCAGATTCTATCAGACCAGAAAAACTGGTCTTTTATTTTTAAATAATCATTTTGAGTTTTGTTCCACATTATTATCCCACCTCTATCCAGGATCTCCTACATGTATCTCCCTTCAAGTGGTTGACAGTAGTAGGCGGGCACCATCTAGTTCTTCTGGTCTCATAGTCATATACGCTGAGGATCTCATGGTGTACCAGTCACTTGGACTAATTATTTCCATGGGTCTTTGGTTTTCTTCATTCTTGTTTTCTCTGGACAAGGAGAGACCCATTGTTATATCTAGATGGCTACTTGCAAGCTTTTGACACCCTAGTCACTACTCACCAAAGTAGTATGTGGAACAATGTTTTGGGTAGGATGTTTTGCCAATTGAGCTTGATGTCCCCTGTGACTACAGTCCTGAGCCTCCAGGTCCAACTACTCACTCCCTTTGGGGAGCTACCTGTGGCCAAGAAGTGACTACAAAATTACCCCTCGTCAGCTCTACCATATACATAGGAATTGTTACAAAACATACAAATTCACTTGTAGAAACATTGTCTGCCAATCCTATACATGCTCTTGGGCATACTCCCCCCTGCATAGACATACTAATTGTTCAGCCTGTCCACACATCTATCCACCCATATATCTGTGTTTGCCTTCACTGACAACACAGCACTATACATGCAAAAGGGTTCATCTTTGCTTTCTGCACCTCCCATGTACCTCTCTATGTCTTCCTCTTTCTCAATGCCACCATATGGATCACTCACATTTGGTACATTGCCCATCTCTTCACCTAAATTGATATTTGTCTCTACCCATCTAACAGTTTTCCCTCCCCCCGACTCCTGCCACGTTAACCAACAAAGAAAATTTCTTTCAATATATAAACCTTTCCTTGACTTTTTACAATAATGGATTAATATAATATTTATCCTTCTGTGA
>NW_006925876.1:2149-3159 GCF_000298275.1 Orycteropus afer afer | reverse complement strand
AGGCCTTCAATGAGATGGATTGACATGGTGGCTGCGATGATGGGCTCAAGTATAGCAGGGATTGTGGGGCTGGCGCAGGATTGGGCAGTGTTTCATTCTGCTGTGCATGGGGTCACTATGAGTCGGGAAAAGACTCAACGGCACTTAACAACAACAACAACAACATGCAGTGTTTTGTAGAGTCTATGTTATTCTTTAGGATTGCAAAGTATTCTATTGTGTGCATGTATCATAGGTTAGTTATCCATTTTTCTGTTGATGGACACCTAGGTTGTTTCCATCTTTTGGCTATTGTAAATAGTGCTGTGATGAACATAGCTTGCATATATCCATTCTCCTGGCTTTCTCTCCTTTCGGATATATACCTAGTAATGGGATGACTGGGTCAAATGGTGTTTCTAATTCCAACTTTTTTAAGGAATCGCCATACTGCTTTCCACAATGGTTGTACCATTTTACAGTCTCACCAGCAGTATATGAGAGTCCCAATCCCTCTTCATCCTCACCAGAATCTGTTATTTTCTGTCTTGTTGAACTTTGCTACTAGTGCTGGAACAAAATGGTATCTCATAGTTTTTTTGATTTGCATCTCTCTAATAGCCTATCATTGTGAGCTTTTATTCATATGTTTGTTGGCCACCTGAATATCCTTTTTGGTGAAGTGTTTATTGATGTATTCTGCCCATTTTTTTAATAGGATGATTTATCTTTTTGTTGTTTAGGCGTTGGCATTTTCTCTAAATTCTAGAGATAAGTCCCTTGTCAGATATGTCATTGCCAATTTTTTTTTCCCCAATATATAAGTTCTCTTTTGAAGAAGTCTTTGGAAACATATAAAAATTTAATTTTTAGAAAGTCCCATTCATCTAGTTTCTCTTCTGCTGTTTGAGCAGTTTGGCATATGCTTGATAGTCGTTTATGCCGTATATTGTTGTTGTTGTTGTTATGTGCCGTCGAGTCAGCCCAACTCATAGCGACCCCTCCTTGGGTTTCCGAGGCAGTATCACTAC
>NW_006925876.1:0-455 GCF_000298275.1 Orycteropus afer afer | reverse complement strand
ATTTTTGCATCTGTATTCATGAGGGACATTGGTCTGTAGTTCTCCTGTTTAGTGATACCTTTGTCTGGTTTGGATATCAGAGTTATGCTTTCTTCATAAAATGAATTTGGGAGGATGCCATCCTTTTCTATATTTTTGAATAGTTTGAGTTGTATTGGTGTCAGTTCTTCTCTGAAAATTTGGTAGAATTCTCCAGTGAAACTGTCTGAGCCAGGACTTTTTGTTTGGTAATTTTTTATGACCTGTTCAATTTCCTCTTTTGTTATGGGTCTGCTCAACTTTTCCACCTCAGTCTGTGTTAGTTTTGGTAAATACTGTGTTTCTAGAAATCTTTCCATTTCTTCCAGATTTTCAAATTTGTTGGAGTATGATGTTGTTGTTGTTGTTTGCCATCGAGTCGGCCCCGACTCATAGTGACCCCTCCTTGGGTTTCCGAGGCAGTATCACTACGGAAG
>NW_006925875.1:9930-10962 GCF_000298275.1 Orycteropus afer afer | reverse complement strand
AAAAATCAAAAGTTGGAAAAAGATATATCAAGCAAATACAACAAAAAAAGAGCAGGTGTGGCAATATTAATATCTGATCAAATTGACTTCAAAACAAAAACCACCATAAGAGACAAGAAAGGACATTATATAATGATTAAAAGATCAATTGAACAAGAAGATATAACCATAATAAATATCTATGGACTTAATGAGAGAGCCCCAAAACACATAAATCTAACTTTAACCGAATTGAAAAGACAAATAGATGACTCCAATCATTGTAGGAGACTTTAATATACCACATTCAATGAAAGATGGAACAACTGGAAAGAAACTCATCAAAGACACAGAAGATCTAAACAATATAATCGAACTTGACCTTATAGACATCTACAGAGCACTTTACCCAACAACATCTTAATATACATTCTTTTTCAGTGCACATGTAACATTTTCAATTCTCCAATTAGGCCATAAAGCAAGCCTTAATATATTTAAAAACAATGAAACACTGCAAAAATCTTCTCAGATCACAATGCTATCAAATTAGAAATCAACAAGAGAAAGACCAATGAAAAAAAGGGCAAATCCATGCAAATGGAGCAACAACCTCCTTGTGAAAGACTGGGTAAAAGAAGAGAAAAATAAATAAATAAATAGAATTTCTTTGAATCAAATGAGGATGAAAGCACAACATACCAAAATCTTTGGGACACAGCAAAAGCAGTGATCAGAGGCCAATTTATAGCAATAAATCCAATATCAAAAAAGAAGAAAGAGCCAAAATCAACACCTTAATACAATATCTCCAACAATTAGAAAAAGAACAGCAGAAAAAGCTTACAGTTACCAGAAGAAAGGAAATAATAAAGATTTGAGCCAAAATCAATGAAACAGAAAATAGAAAGACAACATAAAAAATCAGCAAGACTAGAAGTTGATTTTTTTTAAAAGACTAATAAAATTGATAAATCGCTTACAACTTTAACAAAGGAAAAGAGGGAGAGAATACAAATAACAAGAATAAGAACAAAATGGGTGACATCACAA
>NW_006925875.1:8339-8936 GCF_000298275.1 Orycteropus afer afer | reverse complement strand
AGCATAACCTTGATACCAAAACCAGGCAAAGACATCACTCAAAAGGATAACTACAGACCAATATCCTTCATGGATATAGATGCAAAAACTTCAACAAAATCTGAGCCAATAGACTCCAACAGCATATATATAAAAAAAATAATAATGCATTATGACCAAGTGGGGTTCATATCGGGTATGCAAGGATGGTTCAACATTAGAAAAACTATCCATACCATCCATCACATAAATAAAACAAAGGAAAAGAACCACATGATCATATCAATTGATACAGAAAGGGTATTTGATAAAATTCAGCACCCATTCCTGATCCAAACTCTCAGCAAAATAGGAATAGAAGAGACATTCCACAACATAATAAAGGACATCTATGCAAAATCCATTTGTTTGTTTTTGTTATGTGCCATTAAGTCAGACCCGACTCATAGCAACCCCTCCTTGGGTTTACGAGGAAGTATCACTATGGAAGTAGATTGCCCCATAGTCAATATTATTCTCAATGCCAAGAGACTGAAACCATTCTCCTTGCAAACAGGAACCAGACAAGGATGCCCTCTATCACCACTTCTATTCAACATTGTGTTGGAAGTCCTAACC
>NW_006925875.1:0-4329 GCF_000298275.1 Orycteropus afer afer | reverse complement strand
TTAAGTTTGGAATTGGACCAACTCCTGTGGCTTCCAGCCAAACAAAAGACTGGTATATGAGCTGAACATTTACATTAAGTAGATACACTCCTTGAAGAGATGAATTATGGGAGAATAGAATGGCTGTGTGTGCACAGGGAAACCGTTTGGGGGGCAGGAGTGCATGGGAGGAAAGGACACAGGTAAGAGGTGGCTATGGGGAGGAAGTGGGAAGATAGCTGTTGCATGGTGGGAGATTACAGTCAATGTCATAAGACAAAGTGCATGTGAACTGCTTTATGGAAGATGAATTTGCTCTGTAAATTTTCACCCAAATCACAATAAAATAATAATAAAAAAATGTTTACTTGTGTTTTATTGACTCTGGTAAGGCATCCAATAGTGTAGATTATAACAAATTATGGAAAATATTGTGAAGAACGGGGATTCCAGAATATTTAATAGTGCTCATGAGGAACCTTTATATAGACCAAGAGGCAGTTGTTCAAACAGAACAATGGCATACTGAATGTTTTAAAATCAGAAAGTCTACATCAGTGTTGTATTCTTTCACTTATTCAATCTGTATGGTGAGCAAATAATCATAGAAATCAGATTATGTGAAGAAGATCCTTATGTCAGGAAGAGAGGACTCATTACAATTTGTGGTATGCAGATTAAACAATTTAGCTTGCTGATAGTGAAGACGACTTGAAGCACTTACTGATGAAGATCAAAAACTATAGCCTTCTATATGGATTACACCTCAACATAAAGAAAACAAAACTCCTCATAACAATAAGCAACATATTGATAAATGGAGAAAATATTGAAGTTGCCAAATACTTCCTTTTACTTTAATCTATAATCAATGTCTATGGAAGCGGCGGTAAAGAAATCAAATGTCATATTGCATTGGGTAAATGTGCTGTGAAAGACCTCTTTGAAGTGTCTTTCACAGCACATTTGTGGAAAGGTGTCACTTTGAAGACTAAGTTGTGCTGGACCCATATCGTGGCATTTTCAGTAGCTTCATACATATGTGAGAGCAGAGACCACAGAAGAATTGATACTTTTGAATTATGGTGTTGGTGAAGAATATTGAAGGTACCATGGACTGCTAGAAGGACAAATCTGTCTTGTAAGAAGTACAGCCAGAATGTTCTTTAGAAGCAAGAGTGGCCAGGCTTCCTCTCTTATACTTTGGTCATGTTGTTAGACCAGTACCTGGAGAAGGATATCATGCTCAATAAAGGGTAGGGTCAGTGAAAAAGGGAAGAGCCTCAATGAGATGGATTAATGCAGTGGCTGTGATGATGGGCTCAAGCATCACAAGGATTGTGAAGATGATTCAGGGCCAGACACTGTTTTATTCTGTTGTACATAGGGTCACTATGAGTTGGGACTGACTCAATGGTAGCTAACAACAACAACATCCCCCAGCCCTCTTCCAACCACTACAAATGCCTTGAAAACCACCAGTTCTGCAACAACAGTAGCTGTGAAGACTTGCAGAATTACAGATAATGGAGAAGGAAGAACTATAGAAACTTCTAAAAAAGCACATTTTCAGAGCACTGTCACTTTATGATCTTACTTGCAGCTTCCTGGAACGGTTATCCTCACAAAACATTGTCATTATTTCACCTGATTCAGACCTCATAAGCAGGAAAAGATCTATCCCTAAGGCATTTATTTGTTAATACAATCCTTAAGATATGTTTAACATTGCAGTTCCCTGAGGCTGCAAAGACCCTTCTTGCAAATAAGATAGTATTTACAAGTACCATGGTATAGTACATAGTAAACCAAAAACCAAACTCGCTGCCATTCCAATTTATAGTCGGCCCCTACTGGATTTCTAAAGCTCTATATCTTTACAGAAGCAGACCACCCTAGCGGCCGGTAGGTTTGAACCACAGACCTTTTAGTTAGCAGCCTAATGCCTTAGCGATTACATCACCAGAGTTTTAAAACGTACTACAAAGCTATAGCAATCAGTATACCAAGATTGCACGTAGGCTTATCTTTTTTGGAGCCACGATTCAATCCACTACAGAAGGTAAATTTTTCAACCTGATAAATAGCAACTAAAAAAGCCTTGTAGATAAAAATCATACTTAATGATGAAAGACTAAATGCTTTTTGTTTAAAATTAGGAACAAGGCAAAGATTGTCCTTCTATCATTTCTATTCAGCACTGTCCTGTAGGTTCTAACCAGGGCAATTAAACAAGGAAAAGAAATGAAAGGAACCCAGACTGTAAATGAAGCAATAAATCTGCTTCTATTTTCAGATGGCATGATCTTGTATAAAGAAATCTTAATGAATCCACACATACACATACATACAAAATAACAGAATAAAAGAATTCAGCAAGATTGTGGGACAAATGATTAATATACAAAAATCCATTTTATATCTAAATACCATCAATGAACAGTCTCAAAATGAAACCAAGAAAATTAATCTATTGACAATAGCATCAAAAAGAACAAAATATTTAAGAATAAATTTAGCTAAAGAAGTGCAAGATTTTCTATTAAAAACTACAGACAACATTGAAATAAATTTAAGAAGACCTAAAGAAATGTAAAGACATTCCATGTTTATGTATCAGAAGATTAAATATCTATAGGATAGCAACAATCCTCCAATTGATTCATAGATTTCAACTCAACTCCTATCAAAAGTCCAACTGACTTCTTTGCAAAAATTGATAAACTGACCCAAAATATCTGTTGAAATGTAAGGGATCCAAAATAGTCAAAACAATCTTGAAAAATAATAACACGTTTGGTGAGCTCATACTTCCCTATTTTAAAACGTACTACAAAGCTGTAGCAATCAGTATACCAAGACAATTAAATGGAGAAAAGAGTAGTCTTTCAACAAATGATTCTGAGATAGCTAGATATTTACATGAAAAGAATCAAGTTGGACCCCATCTTCAAACTATACAAAAAAATTAACACACAAAGGATAAGGGATCTAAAGAGAAGAGCTAAAACTACAAAAATACTAGGGGAAAAAAAAAGCATAAGAACTTTGTGATCTTACATTATTTAAAGGATTCTTGGATACAACATCAAAAAGATAAGTAATAAAAGAAATAATTGGACTTCATCAGAATTTAAAACATTTTTGCTTCAAAAGATAAACCGAAAAAAAAAAAAAAAAAAACAAAAAAACAAACTCACTGCCATCAAGTTGATCTGACTCATAGGGACCCCTCCTTGGGTATCTAAGGCAGATACTATCAATAAAGTTAAAAGAAAACCCACAGAATGAGCAAATACATTTTCAAATCTTGTATTTGATTAAAGACTTGTATCAAGAATACACAGTTAACCATTACAACACAGTAATAATAATAATAATAAATTCAATTTTAAAAATGTACAAAGATTTTCAGTAGACCTTTATCCAAAGAAAAGAAATAATGAGCAAAAAGCACATGAAAAGATGCTCGACATTCTTACCCAAAAAAACAAACTCACTGTCATTGAGTCCATTGCAAATCATAACGAACCCCTTTGGTTTTCTGAGGTGGTAAATCTTTCCAGAAATAGATTGTCCAGTCTTCTTTCCACAGAGTGGCTGATGGGCTTGAACTGCCAACCTTCTGGTTAGTTGTCAAATGCCTTAGGCACTACACCACCAGAGCTCCTTAAACATTATTTTTTTGTTGCTGTTAGGTGCAACAGAGTCTGCTCTGACTCATAGCAACCCTAAGTGCAACAGAACGAAACATTGCCCAGTCCTGTGCCAGCCTCACAATTGTTGCTGTATCTGAGCCCATCATTGCAGCCACTGTGTCAATCCACCTTGTTGAGGGCCTTCCCCTTTTTTGTTGACCCTCCACTGACCAAGCATGATATACTTCTCCACAGAATGGTCTCTTCTGACAACATCACCAAATTAAGTGAGACGAAGTCTGATCAATCTCACTTCCAAGGAGCATTCCAGCTTCACTTGTTCCAGGCCAGATTTGTTAGTTCTTCTGGCAGGCCATGGTGTTTTCAATATTCTTCACCAATACCACAACTCAAAAGCAATGATTCTTCTCTCTTCCTAACTCATTGTCCAGCTCTCACATGCATATGAGGCAATTGAAAATACCATGGCTTGGGTTGTTGTTGTTGTTGTTGTTGTTAAGTGACGTCGAGTCATTTCCAACTCATAGCGACCCCACACACAGCAGAACGAAACACTGCCTGATCCCGTGCCAGCCCCACAATCCCTGCTATACTTGAGTCCATCATCGCAGCCACCGTGTCAATCCATCTCGTTGAAGGTCTCCCCCTCTTTTGCTGACCCTCCACCCTACCAAGCATGACATCCTTCTCC
>NW_006925874.1:9335-10893 GCF_000298275.1 Orycteropus afer afer | reverse complement strand
CCTTTCTTTGGAGTGGGTACAAATATGGATCTCTTCCAGTCAGTTGGCCAGGTAGCTGTCTTCCAAATCTCTTGGCATAACCAAGTGAGTGCCTCCAGTGGGGTATCATTTGTTGAAATATCTCAATGGGTATTCCATCAATTCCTGGAGCCTTGTTCTTTGCCATTTCCTTCATTGCAGCTTCAGCTTCCTCCTTCAATACCATTGGTTCTAGATCTTATGCCACCTCCTGAAATGGGTGAAGATCAACCAGTTCTTTTTGGTACAGTGATTCTGTGTATTCTTTCCATCAAATATGAGGGCAAAATCAAGGCATTCTCAGACAAACAGAAATTAAGGGATTTTGTGAAAACCTGCCCAACCCTACAACAAATGCTTAAAGAAGTCCTTCCACTAGAGAACCCACAACAGAGATCAACAAAATTAAGATACATGGCATCAACACTAAAACCAAATCAGAAATATAAACTCAAAATAAGACTATAAATCTTTTGTACACTAAAAACCAAGGGGGTCAATCAGCACACGACAACAGCAACTAACCTATCAGAGGGAATAAAACTTCTAGGTACAAACTTCCAAATGGAGAGAAAAGCAGGACAATGTCTTCATAGTACACACTGTTCTAAAAATGTAGAGACAAAAATGTACACCAAGGTAACCACAGAGAAAAGTAACAATGCTCCTAAGCAAATCCAGAAGGAAGGAAAACATATGGGTTTAATAAACACAAAACCCACAATAAAGAAGAAAAGGGAGGAAGCATTAGGCAACAAACCGAACTCAGCACAGAAAAGTATATGGACCAAGGAAACACCAACAACATGACCAAAAATACAATAGAATGACAGCAATCAATTCATGTTGTTGTTGTTGTTATGTGCCGTCGAGTTGGACCCGACTCATAGCGACCCCCATATCTGTCACTAATTACACTCAGTGTGAATGGATTAAATACACCTATCAAGAGAAAGAGATTGGCAGACTGGATAAGAAAAGAAGACCCATCATCAATATGCTGCCTACAAGAGACCCACCTTAGACACAAAGATAAAAACAAATTAAGAGGTAAGGGATGGAAAAAAAATATACCAAGCCAGTGGTAACTAGAAAAGAGCGGGAGTGGCAATATTAATTTCTGATAAAATAGACATTAAGGTGAAAAACATCATAAAAGACAAAGAATGATGCTGAAAGGGTCAATTGACAAAGAAGACATTACAATAATAAATATTTATGCATCCAATGAAAGTGCTCCAAAGTACATGAAGCAAATATTAACTGAATTAAAAGGGACAATAGACAACTCTACAATAGTAGTAAGAGACTTTAACACAGCACCTTCAAAGAGGGACAGGTCAACTAGAAAAAAAACTCAATAAAGATACAGAAGAGCTCAACAATACAATCAACCAACTCAACCTCATAGACATATACAGAGCATTTCACCCAACAAAAGCACAATTCACATTCTTCTCCAGTGCACATGGATCCTTCTCCAGAATAGACCATATGTTAGGACATAAAACAAGCCTCAATAAATTCAAAAGCATCTTCT
>NW_006925874.1:6284-6892 GCF_000298275.1 Orycteropus afer afer | reverse complement strand
ATGTCCCTCAGTGTCTTACTCAGCAATGCGTGTCTCTTGCATCTCTTTCCCAGCAGCTTGTGTCTCTTTCAGGAGTGCATGTCTCTTTCAGCAGCACATCTTCCTCAATTGGCAGTCAGAGAGAGACTGAGACTTCTTCTGCCTCTAAGAGGCCTCCTTTTGAGCCTGTCAGAGTGGCCAAACTAACCAATCATAGCACCAGAACTCTAAGCACCCAAGAGAGAGTGGGAATCTCCCAGAACATTGTTTTGTGCCCCTCCCAACAGAAATACTCCAGGTGGACAACTTTAGCAATCAGGAGCTCCTCATTGATCATAGCAAATCCCACCTTGGAGTTTACAAAGACTTATGGGTAGAAAAGCCACACTAAGTAATTTACTATGCTGCACATGGTATTGGTACAGTGATAGACAGATAGGCCAATGGAACAGAATCGAAAGTCCAGATATAGATCCATCCATCTATAGACAACTGATCTTTGACAAAGGTCCAAAACCCATTAAATGGGGATGAGACAGCCTCTTTAACAAATGGCGCTGGCAAAACTGGATATCCACCTGCATAAAAATGAAACAAGACCCATACCTTACCCCATACACAAAAAACAA
>NW_006925874.1:1982-3779 GCF_000298275.1 Orycteropus afer afer | reverse complement strand
TGCACAGACACCAGTGATACAAAATACCTGCAATCCTTACAGAAACAATAGAAGACAGACACAGAGTAATCCTTCACAGACGCCCTATGAGAGAGACACTATGGGAGAGAGATCCAATAGATCTACCATCTCAGGACCATAGTACTGGGGGACACCAGACTCAATTGGCACAACAAAATACATAAAAGCCTTGTTCAGCATCCTACCTTGGTGAGTAGTGACTGGGGTCTTAAAAGCTTTCAAGTGGCCATCTAAGATGCACCTAATGGTCTCCTAGCATTGGAAGTGAAGAAGAGTGCAAAAAAACAGGGGTGTTTGGAAGCAATCAGCCCTAGGACATGATGGCCCTCAACACCAGAAGAACTAGATGGTGCCTGGCTACCAATGCCAACACTCAGGAAAGGATCAAATCTGGATATCCTGGATAGAGTGAGAGGAAAAACATGGACAAAATCCAAAAACTCAATAATGACCAGAATTATGATCAAGTGGATGGAGTCTGATGAGACCCCCAATTCTATGGCCCTGGAATACATTCTGTGCCTGGAATAAAACTCATTCCCAGGGGCTGGCTCTCAGCCCAATAGTTAACAAGATGTACATGCAGACCACTCAACCCAAGATGACCCACATACTCTATGGTAATACATCCCTTAGAGCAATAGACCTCAGGGCACCAGAAGGGCAACATTCATGCTGAGGAAATGCAGGACAAACAGGAGTGCATAACTATGAGGGGCACAAGGAGAGGGTTACTGGCCAGGGTGGGGAGGAGACTGGGTTAGGGTTGGACATGGTAAATGGGGAGTGAAACTAAATGTACATGTAATGTTGAATGTAAAACAAACTCTTAAAATAAAAAATGAAATTAAAACATTCCTGGAATCAAAGGAGAATGAAAACACAACATAAGAAAATCTTTGTGACACAGCAAAAGTAGTGATCAGAGAGGCCAATTTATAGCAATAAGTGCACACATAAAAAAGAAGAAAGAGCCAAAATCAATACCTTAACCCAACAACTCCAAAAACTAGAAAATGAGCAGCAAATAAAGCCTACAATCATCAGAAGTAAAGAAACAATAAAGATTCAAGCAGAAATAAATGAAACAAAGACGACAGAAAAAATCAACAACACTGGAAGTTGGTTTTTTGAAAAGATTAATACAATTGACAAACCACTGGCAAATATAACAAAGAAGGAGTGGATACAGATAACACAAATAAGAAATGAATTGGGCAATGTCACAATAGAACCAACAGAAATTTTTTTAAAAATCAAGATACTATGAAGAGATATACTCCAACAAATTTAAAAAGATAGAAGAAATGGACAAATGCTTAGAAACACACTACTTACCTAAACTAACACAGACTGAGGTGGAAAAGTTGAACAGACCCATAACAAAAGAAGAAATTGAACAGATCATAAAAAAATTACCAACAAAAAAATGACTGGTCCAGATGGTTTCACTGGAGAATTCTGCCAAATGTTCAAAGAACTGACACCAATCCTACTCAAACTATTCCATAACATAGAAAAGAATGGAATCCTCCCAAATTCATTTTAATAATTTTAATAATTAAGCATAACCTTAATACCAAAACCGGGCAAAGACATCATTAAAAAGGAAAACTACAGACCAATATCCCTCATGAATATAGATGCAAAAATCTTCAACAAAATCCTAGTCAATAGACTCCAACAGCATATCAAAAACATAATACATTATGAACCAAGTGGGGTTCATACCAGGTGTGCAAGGATGGTTCAACATTAGAAAAACAACGTCATCCA
>NW_006925874.1:0-851 GCF_000298275.1 Orycteropus afer afer | reverse complement strand
TGAGACTGGTAATCAACTCCATGGTGGAATCTACTGTGAGCAGCTGAGTAGCTGCCTGTGGGTATGTGGTCTGCTTCCCGTATATAAGAAACAGCTTTGGGAATGGTCTCTAGCTTATGGCACACTTGAACCCTGCATGTAGCCATGCTCTGCCAACCTTGGGACTTTCAATGGACTTGAATTAATGGCCTCCCATGTGGTTTGGTAACATCAGGACTGTGCCATTTTATTTATCGACCTTGGGTTTGTTAGCCTCAGCAGCCAGTAGCTGCCTGAGTGAAGAGATGGCTCTAGCCTCAGTGGGCCAGGAGCAAGAGGCAGAGCTGAAGCCCAAGGTTGAGCAGCTTTCATACAGCCCCTAGAGCCTAGAACTTTGAACTCAGACTTCTAGCCTCCCAAACTGTAAGAGAATAAACTATTTGTTCAAGCCATCCCATTTGTGGTATGTTCCTTTCAGAGTGGTAACCAGAACAGAGGTACTAGAAAGTAAGAAAATGAAAACCGACAGGACATAATTATCTATGGAAAGAACAATTAAAACAGTTTGATATATGCTTTTACATGTGGGAGTCAACATTGCCACAGGTAAAGAATTCTGAGGTTGATTCCAGATCTAGTCAAAATTATCAAATTTATCCTATTGGGAGAATGAAATTGTGCATTTGAAGAACTGAGAGGGCTGTGTATGTAAGAGATAGTGGGAAGCAAATCATGTTTAAAGTTGAAAAATAAAATTTAGTACAAAAATTGTGCTATTTATAACATACTATACAAAACATTGTTCCACCTACTACTTTGGCGAGTAGCGACTGGGACCTTAAAAGCTAGGAAGCTGCCATCTAGATGCAACA
>NW_006925873.1:7820-8724 GCF_000298275.1 Orycteropus afer afer | reverse complement strand
TTTGAACCGCCAGCCTTCTGGTTAGCAGTCAAGTTCCTTAGCCACTATGCTACCAGAGCTCCTAACCTGCTTCTATAGAGATTCCAAAACCAAACTAAACTCACTGCCGTGGAGTTGATTCTGGCCCATAGCCACCCCTTCTTGGATTTCCTACGTGGTATCTCTACAGAAGTAGATTGCCCAGTTTTCCTTTGGTGGAGTGGCTTGTGAGTTTGAACCACCAGCCTTCTCGGTTAGCAGTCAAATGCCTTAGGCACTATGCACCAGAGCTCCTCTATATAGATTGTTGTTATTTTTCCTCAAGTGGGACCTGACTCAAAGCAACCCCTCCTTGGGTTTCTGAGGAGGCATCACTATGGAAGTAGATTGCCCAATCTTCCTTCTTAGGAGTGGCTCGTGGGTTTGAACGGCCAGCCTTGTGGTTAGCAGTCAAATGCCTTAGGCACTATGCTATCAGAGCTCCTCTGTAGAGATTACAGCCTGGAATATCCTATGGGGCAGTTCTACTCTGTAAGATGGGGTTTCTATGTGTAGAAAATTGACTTGACGGCACCCAACAACAAAAACAGCTACATGTTCATACATACATATGTACATGCATGCATGTAGGCATACAGACACACAAAAGTAGCACTGGTGGTAAAGTGATGAGAACATTTGGTTGCTAACCAAAAGATTGACAGTTCAAACCCACCAGGTACTCTGTGGGAGAAAGAGGAGGCAGTTTGCTTTTGCAAAGATTTTCAGCCTTGAAAACTCTATGGGATAGTTCTACTCCGTTGTCTAGTGTTATGAGTCAGAATTGACTTGATGGAATTTTTGTTTGTTTGTTTGCTTTATCGGTATGGTTATATTTTGTCTTGCCATTTTTTTTTTTTAAATTTTTATTGTGATTTGGGTGAAA
>NW_006925873.1:0-4955 GCF_000298275.1 Orycteropus afer afer | reverse complement strand
AATTGTGCTTTAGGTGCAAATTTATAGCACAGACTTGTTTACATTCAGCATTTCGTGTACATTTGGTTTCACTCCCCAATTACCATTCCCAACCCTAACTCACTCTCCTATTCTCTCTTCCCAATAACCCCTCCCCACCCCATGCCCCTCATAGTTATGGACTCCTGTGTGTCTTGCTTTTCCTCACTCTGAATGTTGCCCCCCTGGTGCCCTGTGGTCAATTGCTCCAAGGGATGTATCTTGGTAGAGTATGTGGGTGTGTCACCCTGGGTTGAGTGGTCTGTGTGTACATCTTATTTACTATTGGGCTGAGAGCCAGCCCTTGGGAGTTTTATTCCAGGCTTGAAGTGTATCCCAGGGACATAGTATTGGGAGTCCAACCAGGCTCCATCTGACCAGAAATTATAGTCATTATTGTGTTTTTGGATTTTGTTCCATGTTTTTCCTCCCACTCTATCCAGGATCTCCAGTTTTGATCCCTTCGTAAGTGGTTGGCATTGGTAGCTAAGCACCATCCAGTTCTTCTGGTCTCAAGATCTATCATGTCCTAAGGCTGATTATTTCCAAATGCCTTTGGTTTTTTGCATTCTTCTTCGCTTCCAAAATAGGAGACCATTAGCTTGATCTTAGATGGCCACTTGAAAGCTTTTAAGACCCCAGTTGCTACTCACTGATGTAGGTTGTGGAACAAGATTTTTATGCATTTAGTTGTGCCAATTAAGTCTGGTGTCCCTCAGTATGATGTTCCTGAGTTGGTAGATCCATTGAATCTCTGTCCCACAGTGGCTGGCTGTCTGTGAGGGATTGCTCTATGTTTGTCTTCTGTTATTTCTGTAAGGATTGTGGGTATTTTGTATCACTGGCATCTGTGCAAGATTAGCCTCAGATGAACCTATCCTTGATCTAGAGTATAATCCTATTCACTGACCCCCATCTGATCTTCTCTGTTGTTTATGTGTTTATCTGTAGACTGGTGTTTGGTGTTAATGGTAATGCAGTATTGTGGATATACTGGTATTAGCCTCTGTCATCCATATCTTATGTGTACAATTCAGTGTCCTCCCTTCCCCCAATGTTATTATGCTGCTCACAGACTCTTTCTATACCATCCCTCCCCTTATCCCCCTCAATCTTGCCTTATTTTCTATTAAATTAACCTTTTTTTTAGTGTATTAGTTTAATTCCTGTTATGGTTTTGTTGTCATGTATCTTTGCATTATTGTTCATTCTTTGCTCTAGGGCTTACAGTATATATAATTAATTCTTTGCAATCTTCTAAGAGTTAACATTGGAGGTACTATTATGAATAAGATAGTGTAAAAACATGGCAACTTTCCTCTGCCAATGAATGGAACTATAAAAACTTGAGAGAATGCATGGGCAGCTATTTGAGTACTCTAGAAAAATAAACATCAACATGTAATATGGGAAAGAACACCAGATTTTTTTGTTAACTGTTGATTGATTGATTGATTTTTATTTTTCCTATATTCCTTCCCATCTCCTCCCCTCCTACCCCTGGTAAGTAACAGATATATCAACCTTTCCTTGACTTTTTACAGTAATGAATTGAGAACAGCAGATTTTGACGTACCACTGAATTTTTGAAAATTTCTTCCTATCCTTTTCCCCTTCAGTAATCTCTAGCATGAACTCAACAGCAATCTGAAAACCTGATGTGAACACTGTGGGACAGACCAAGAGAGATCCAGGGAAAATCATCTAGTTCTGGCTTAATGAGGAAAAAACAGAAATTGTTAAACTCAGAAATAGTGGAGGAAATACCCTACTTTTTCCCCTTCCCTTTAATCTGTTCTTTTATGGCTGAGGATATAGGCTATTTTGTGATGAAGACAGTGGCACTCTGAAGGAGAGCAGTTTTCCTCTCATTTGATAGAACTAAAACTCCAAGAGGTTTTGGGCGACTCCCTTTACTTATCCTCTCCCATGTGTCCTTCTGGCACATGGATCTGAATGAGTGCAGGTCCTGAAATGAGCAGTTCCTGAGCAGAGGATGGGAAAAAGAACTCCAGGAAACCAGTGACTACTGGGGGGGGGGGGAGGAAGGAAGCAGCTCATGAGACTAATTGCATAAAGTTTCTTATGAATTCCTGGATTCATTCTTAACCCACTCATCCACAGGTTTGATTTTTATTGGTATACCAATGGCTTTGAAAACTGAACTAAGATCTCTAGCCATGTCCCTGACTGACCACTATATAGCACATATGTAGAAGAGATTTGAATAGTACTGCAAGTATAGTTGCCAGGTTTAGCAAACAAAAATACAGAATACCAATTTGAATTTTAGAATAATTATTAAAAATATGTAATACAAAGGAGTTCTGGTGGGATAGTGCCTAAGACATTTGATTGCTAACCAGAAGGCTGGTGGTTCAAACCCCACTCCTCAGAAAGAAGATTGGGCAATCTACTTCTGTAGTGATATCACATAGGAAACCAAAGGAGGGGTCGATATGAGTCACATCTGACTCAACTGCAATGAGTAGTAGTTTGTGATATAATGTAATATTTGTTCTCCTGCATTTTAGTTGGAAACCCCAACTGCAAAGGCACTGAACTGACTTTGGAATCTCATCCCACAGAACTAGTGCCTGTTTCTTCTTCTTGTTAAGTGCTATTGAGTCAGCTCTGACTCACGGTAACACTATGTACAACAGAATAAAACACTGCCCGGTCCTGTACTAGTCTCACAATCCTTGCTATACCTGAGCCCATCGTTGCAGCCACTGTGTTAATCCATCTCATTGATGGCTTTCCCCTTCTTCTCTGACTCTTCATGTTGCCAAGCATGATATCCTTCTCCAGAGAATGGTCCTTTCTGATAACGTGACTGTGTTGGATTGGGTTCTCTAGAGAAACACAAAAACCAGCAAAGTGTATACATATATTTATAGAGAGAGAAAGAGAGAGAGAGAGAAATTTGTCTTAGATAAATGGCTCACAAGCGTGTAGAAGCCGACAAGTTCAAGCTGAAAAGTTCGTCTCTGGAGGGGGATGAGGCCCGGAGCCTCCTGGTTCCCGTAAGCACAACAGAGCCGAGAGAATCAAGCTGACATGCAGTGCGCTGGTCGCTGTTCCCAACAAAGAATGAATCCGAAAACCTCCAGGGTGAGCAGCGAGCTGCTCGCTCCAGGAAGTATATAGTCCGGAATGCCGTTCTTCCAGCTTGTCCCTGGGATAGCATTGCAGGTAGGCCACACCCCTGGGGAAACTCCCCCTGGGCAGACCGGCCGCTCAGAACTCAGTCATGTGATCCATCAGGGGAACCACCACTCACAACTGGAGTCCAGCCAAGTTGACACATCTTCAACTATCACAGTGACCAAAATAGCTGAGACAAAGTGTAGCCATTCTTGCTTCCAACAAGAATTCCTGCTGCACTTCTTCGAGGACAGATTTGTTCATTCTTTTGGCAGTCCACGGTACTTTCACTATTCTTTGCCAACCCCACAACTCAAAAGCATCAACTCTTCTTTGGTCTTCCTTATTCACTATCCAGCTCTCACAGGCATATAAGGTATCTAAAAATACCATGACTTGAGTTAGGCACACCTTTGTTTTCAAAGAGACATCTTTGTTCTTCAGCACTTGAAAGAGGTCTCTTGCAACAGATTTGCCCAGTGCAATGTGTTGTTTGATTTCTTGACTGCTGCTTCCATAGGTGTTGATTATGAAACTAAGTAATATGAAATATTTGACAACTTCAATCTTTTCTCCATTTATTGTGATGCAGGTTATTGGTCCAATGCCTGCTAGAACAAAAATGAAAAATAAAAACATTCCCTATGAAGTTTAAACCAGAGCTTTGGACTAGTTCTTCCCACTTTAATCATGATTGATGCAGCAAAATCAGAATGGATTCAAATTTGTAAAATGTTGGTGTACCAGAATGATAACCTGAACAGGAAAATTTACAAGTTGATACCCTGCTGGAAATTTAATGTCCCACTTAGAAAATAAGGGAAGCGTGCACATCACACACACCACATGGCAACCAAATTTCTTGCCTGTCAGAATTGGAAACATAGTCCATGACTCAAAGTTTGGAGGCAACTTCACTGTCTTGAATGTGTGCTACTCACCACAGTCCTAGCAATAATCCAATATCCTGCATCGGGCTCCTGAAAGGGCTCACAATGCCTCTTCTGAGCCTCACATTCCAGGGCTTTGACCTATATTTTTTCCCAATCCTGTTATCATTCTGATATATCCATATTTTACAAGTTCAGGTCTATTCTTATTTTGCAACATTGACCATGATTGAATTTGTTTAAGCCATTCAAAGCCCTGGTTTGAAGAAATTTAACATTTAAAATATGCAGGACATCATAAAAATAGTCTAAATACAAAGAACCCCCAAAATCTCAACTTTCATGTGGAAAGATGATCAACAGATGACAATATGGAGGTAAGAATTATATGGAAAAATAGAAGGGACTAGCAAAGAAATATAAAGAAGGAGCAAGTGGAAATTTTAGAAATGAAAAAACACCAGCAGAAATAACAAACTCACTAGATGGCCTCAATAATGGACTGGAGATGGCAAAGGGAAGGGTTACTGAACTTGAAGATAGACATATAGAAACAATACATTCTGAACTATAATATATAGGGAAAAAATATTGGGAAAAAATTAAGAAAGTTTCAGAGACCTTGAGACAACAGCAAATGCCATCAGTCTCAAAAGGAAAGGAAAAAGAGTATGAAGAAGAAGAAAAAGAAAGTTGAATACTTTCCAAATGGAAGAAACATGGAACATTAAGAATGAAGTGAAGAACATCATAATGAGTAGGTGAATCTTCTTATTTTATTTTATTTTTTATTATTATTATTTTATTTATTGTGATTTGGGTGAAGATTTACAGAGCAAATTCACTTTCCATACAGCAGTTCACATATACTTTGTCTCATGTCATTGACCACAATGTTTA
>NW_006925872.1:8034-9033 GCF_000298275.1 Orycteropus afer afer | reverse complement strand
TTCACATCAACTTTCATCATTATTTACTATAAAAAATCTTGCCATTTGGCATCTTCTCATTGGTCTTATCAGTAACTAATAAGGGACAAGAAATAACCATTTATAGGTCTATAACTCTTAGAGTCTTACTAATATCCCATATTCCTTACATTTCACTGTTCTGATAGTGGCAGATGACAGTGCTGGTCACCCTACGTTACGGATATCTGAATTACATACTCCTGGGTGGGTGGGGGAAGATTCAACAGACTCATCTGTACTCTCCTAGGCTGGGAGATGCCTGCTAAACTGATACACATGCTTGTGATGTGTGACGGAGTCCCAGCTAAGAATGAATGCAATTGTCTGGAAAAGAATTATGCTCTACTGGCACCATGTTCTCAATACTCAGAGTAACTAATCTGACAAACCCCAGAATCCTAAAAACTGTTAATTCATTGCACAAGGCACAGCAATAAAGAACACTTCACATCTAGTAGAAGGCAGCTAAATCGACTTAATTAAACTTCATTCCAAAATAATTAATTGCTTCCAAACAGTCATGGAACTAGAATATTAAAGGTGAAGTAAATATTTTTGCTACCCTTCTCTCCTCTAATACACTGAATCATAAATTTCCATTCTTTTGCATGTGATTTAATGAGAACATTCTTTCTCATCCATGAGTTGGCATAACATTTCTTTACACATATCAAAACACAATGTATCTATGTATCTAAAGGCTATCCTTTCTGGGAATGAAGCAAACTATTATGAAGAGATCTGAAATGTTTACATGCTGTGAACTATCACTAGTTTTATGTTAACATATTTCCTCATTTTCTATCTAACTTGGCAAGAAAAGGCTATTTATGGAATTTCGTCAAGCTTCCTCCTCCACTCTTCATCCCCCCCCCAAAAAAAAAGCCACGCTAATATTTTATGTTGTTACTGAATCCCTATTACCAGATTCTTCTCTATAGCCTAGAACTGCACTAAATGCCAGTCCATGGTGCCAGA
>NW_006925872.1:5730-6959 GCF_000298275.1 Orycteropus afer afer | reverse complement strand
CCCCTTTTAGTCACAATGCCCACACTCCTCAGGCCTGTTACTCCTTTGTAGGCACCTCTGGTTTTCAGTGAAAATAACTCTTCTAAGCACCAGATAATGGGACTGTGATATCAGAGACCAGAGCAGCAAGAGTGGCAGATAACTTCCCAAAGATTGAGTAGTTACAGTGTTCCTACAGGAGTAACTCAAGTCCACTCTTTCCTGCATCAGACATGGCTAAGCTCTTCCCACTGAAGCTCATCTGTGGCTACACACTGCTGCTATTTCCAATCTAAGGTTTTGCCTGGTGTGTCCAGTATGCTGTGAAAAGTCATTCCACTGACAATAGCAAAAATCTGTGATGTTACTGGAGCATAATGAAAATTTACAATTTATGACACATTCTTTTCAAGATTTCCATTAGGCATAGATGCAGTGGTTTTAATTCTATAGGTATATCCCATAAGAAGCCCATTGTCCCCATACTCTCCTTAAATTACTGTACAGGTTATTCTTCGTACTTTTGCAAAGAATGTGAAATCTGTCGGGCTATCATTTGAGCAGGGCAGTCTCTCGGTATGGTTTCTCTTTCTGTATTATATAGGACTTATAAGGTGAACTATCACAGAAGCTATGCTTCGCTTAATAAAGATGAAAAAATTATTTTGAAATCTCAGTCTTCTCACTGGCATTGGCTTCTGGGTTCTTCCCTACCCCCAGTTCCTCCTGAAGCCCATTCCAGCCTAAACATCTTCATCTGTGGCTGTCTCTATAAAGACAATGTGGAAAACAAAAACTTTTACATCTTAAATTTGTAATTCCATTCTCCCCTTCATTCACACTCCTTACATAATAGACAAAATGTTCTTAAAGGTGCTGGTGTTTAGCCATGGGCCCAGGCTGCTCCTGAAACATTTTGTACATCACTGATTCCTTACTCAAAAAACTTTAGTGGCTCCTTATGGTCAAAAGGAAACAGTCTTAATCTTTAATGCTGACATTAAACGCATTCCCACATTAGTCCCTATATTTAAACACTCATAACTTCCTTCTTTTAATCTTTTAAATTCCTTGTTTCCTCAAAGTGATATACTGTATAACCTTGTGTGTTTATCATTTGAGGGAGCAAAAAAGAGTTTAGCTAGGAAACTGTACCCATTATAGCAGAGTTCACTTCCAAAGAGAAGAAGATTTAAAACAGAGTGGATGGAGCAGCTACTAAAGGAAAGAAAAAGAGGAGGCAGGATGGC
>NW_006925872.1:0-520 GCF_000298275.1 Orycteropus afer afer | reverse complement strand
CCTTTCTATATAATGTGGATTTCATGTAACAACCTGGTCTTTGGAACCTATGTTGATAAGCAAGGACTGGGTGTACATTAAAAAAAAAAAAAAAAAGGTGGCTCTCTATTTGCACTTTGCACTTTGCAAAGGGGAACTCCAGATGGATTCAAAATCTAAACGTAAAATAATCATCTGTGATCTTGGAGTAGGAAAGGGCTTAAGATCTAAAAGGTACTAATTACTCAAAAGACTAAAATTAGATAGCTCTACTACATTAAAATTAAAGACTGTCATTCAATAACGAACACCACAGACTAATTTTAACAGATTGGGAGAACAAATTGCAGACCAGAGGTTGATATACAGAACATACAAGAAACTCATGAAAAGCAACGAGATAAAAACAGGAAACCCAGTAGAAAAATATGCAAGAAATAAGAATAGGCAGTCTCAACAGCAGAAACCCATCAACAACACAACAAAGATGAATCAAATGATCTTATCAATAGATGCAGGAAATGTAACTGACAAAATTCAG
>NW_006925871.1:0-9775 GCF_000298275.1 Orycteropus afer afer | reverse complement strand
AACCAGACGACTCCGGGCCCCATCTCTCTCCAGAGACGAACTTTGTGACTTGAACTCCTCTGCCGTGCGTGTGAAAGCCAGACGGCCCTGGGCCCCATCCCCCTCCAGAGACGAACTTTTCAGCTGGAACTTGTCGGCTTCTACGCGCTTGTGAGCCATTTATCTAAGATAAATCTCTCTCTCTCTTTCTCTTTCTCTCTCTCTCTATATATATACTTTGCTGGTTTTTGTGTTTCTCTAGAGAACCCAATCCAACACAACAGGTTTCAGCAGAGTTTCCAGACTAAGACCGACTCAGAAGAAGGGGGGCCATCCACATCTCAAGGAATTGACCAGTGAAAACCTCATGAATAGCAGTGAAACATTGTCTGATATAGTGCCTGAAGATGATCCCCTCCAAATATGATGGCACTCCAACTATGACTGGTGAAGATCTGCCTCCTCAAAGTAGAGTCAACTTAATGACATAGGTAGAGTAACCTATGGGACCGCCATTTGCTGATGGACCATCACTTAAAATGGGAAGAAATAGCTGCAAGCATCCATTAATAATAAGAGTGTGGGATGTATGAAGTATGAATCTAGGATAATTGAAAGTTGTCAAAAATTGAAATGGAACATTGATTTCTTAGGCATTAGTGAGCTTGTCTTGGCTATTTTGAATCAGACAACACATGATCTACTATGCTGGGAATGACAAATTGGAGAGGAATGGTGTCACATTCTTAATCACGAAGAATGTTTCGAGATCTATCCTGAAGTACAATGCTGTCAGTGAGATAATATCCATATGCCTACAAGGAAGACCAGTTAATACTACTATTGTTCAAATTTACACAACAACCACTAAAGCAAAGATGAGGAAATTGAAGATGTTTACCAATTTCTGCAGTCTGAAATTGACCATACAGTTAAGATGTATTGTTTACTACTGGTAATTGGAATGCAAAAGTTGGAAACAAAGAAGAGTCCCTAATAGTTGGAAAATATGGCTTTGGAGTTAAGAATGAAGCTGGAGAGTGCATGATAGAATTTTGCAAGACTAATGACTTATTCATTGCAAATATATTTTTCAACAACATAAATGGTGGCTATACACATCTCACTAGATGGAATACACAGGAATCAGATAGACTACATTTGTAGAAAGAAGTGGTGGAGAAGCTCAATATCTTCACCCAAAACAAGGCCAGGAGCTGAGTGTGGAACAGATCATTAATTGCTCACTGCAAGTTCAAGTTGAAGCTGTAAACAATTAAAACAGGTCTATGAGAACCAAAGTATGACCTTGATTATATCCCACCTGAATTTAGAGACCATCTGAAGAATAGTTTTAATGCATTGAGCACCAATGAATGAAAACCAGATGAATTATTGGATGACATCAAGAACATCATACATGAGGATAGAAAAAGGTCATTAAAAAGAGAGAAAGGAAAAAAAGAGACTAAAATAAATGTCAGAAGAGACTCTGAAACTTGTTCTTGAATGGAGAGTAGCTAACGCAAATGGAGGAAAGGACAAGATAAAAGAGCTGAACAGTACTTCAAAGGGCATCTTGAGAAGACAAAGTCAATTATTATAAAGAAATATGCAAATTCTGGAGTTAGAAAATCAAAAGGGAAGAACGCTCTTGAAATTTCTCAAGCTGAAAGAACTGAAGAAAAATTCAAGCCTCGAGTTACAATATTGAAAGATTCTATGCCTAAGGCACTTGACTCCTAACCAGAAGGCTGGCGGTTCAAACCCACCAGCCACTCCTCAGAAGGAAGATGGGGAAATTTACTTCCGTAGTGATACTGCCTCAGAAACCCGAGGAGGGGTCACTATGAATTGGGTCTGACTCAAAGCCACATAACAACAACAACAACATGGGCAAAATATTGAATGATGCATGGAACATCAAAAGAAAATGGAAGGAATACAGAGTCATTGCACCAAAAAGAATTTGTTGATGTTCATCTATTTCAGGAGGTGGCATATGATCAAGAACCAACAGTACTGAAGGAAGAAGTCAAAGCTGCACTAAAGGAACTGACAAAAAATAAGGCTCCAGGAATTGACCAAATACTCCTTGAGATGTTTCAACAAATTGGTGGCACTCTCTTGTTTATGCCAAGCAATTTGGAAGATAGCAACCTGGCCAACCGATTGGAAGAGATCCATTTTGTACCCCTCCCAGACAAAAGTAATCTAACAAAATATGGAAATTGTAGAACAATATGCTTAATATCATATGCAATTAAAATTTTTTCTGAAGATAATTCAAAGATGATTGTAGCAGTATATTGACTGGGAACTTCCAGAAATGCAAGCTGGATTCAGAAGAGGATGTGGAATGAGGGTTATCATTGCTGATGTCAGACGGATCTTGGCTGAAAGCAAAGAATGACAAAGAGTTATTTACTTGTGTTTTATTGACTATGAAAAAGCATTCATCTGTGTAGATGATAACAAATTATGGATAGCATTTAGAAGGGCGGGAATTCCAGACACTTCACTGTGGTCATGAGGAAGCTATACACAGGCAAGGAGACTGTTGTTTGAACCAAACAAGGGCTACATGGTTTAAAATTGGGAAGAGTGTGTGTCAGCATTGTATAATTTCACCATATTTATTTAGTCTGTATGCTGAGCAAATAACTCAAGAAGCTGGAGTATATGAAGAAAAACTCAGCATCAGGATTGGAAGAAGACTCATTAACAACCTGCAATATGCAGATGACACAACTTTGCTTGCTGGAAGTGAAGATGACTTGAAGCACTTACCGATGCAGATTAAAGCCTGCAGTCTGTAGCAAGGATTATACCTCACTATAAAGAAAACAGATATACTCACAACTGGACCTATAAGTATCACAATACATGGAGAAAAGATTGAAGTTGTCAAAGATTTCATATTACTTGGATCCACAGTCAACACCAAGGGAAGCAGCAGACAAGAAATAAGACGTATTGCACTGGGCAAATCTGCTGCTAAAGATCTAAAGTGCTGGGGTGCAAAGATGTTTCTTTGAAGACCAAGGTACACCTAACACAAGCTATGGTGTTTTCAATCATCTCATATACATGTGAGTGTTGAGCAATGAATAAGGAAGACCAAAGATGAGTGGATGCTTTTGAGTTGTGATGTTGGTGAAGAATACTGACAGTACTACAGACTGCCAGAAGAATGAACAAATCTGTCCCGGAAGAAGTGCAGTGGGAATGTTCCTTGGAAGCAAGAATGGCCAGACTTTGTCTCACCTGCTTTTATCTTGTCAGAATGGATCATTCCCTGGAGAAGAATATCATGCTTGGAAAAGTGGAGGGTCAGAGAGAAAGGGGAAGACCCTCAATGAGATGGATTGACACAGTGGCTGCAATGATAGGCTCAGGTATAGCAAGGATTGTGAGCCTGGTGCCAGACCAGGCAGTATTTCATTCTGTTGTATATAGGATTGGTATGAGTCGGAGTTAACTTGATGGCACCTAACAACAACAACAACAACAACATAGCACAAAGACTCAGAATATTCTAGTTGTCTGTCTTCTATAGTCTGTAGTTTAAATCTTAAAGCACATAAAATTAATGTTCTGAAAAAATGCTCTCCTACTTGCACACAAGTCATAGACTTTTATTAAAATAGCTGTAGTCAGCATTCTCTGTTAGCAATGAAAACCATTGTATGGTGTCTGTGGAGCTTACAAGCTGTTCACTTACTATAACAACATTTTCCCTGACTTAGGTCTGTTGAAATGAATCCATGTTGTAGTTAAATTGAGTCATTATGGAACCTGAGGCATTAAAATGCTTCTTAGTCTACTGATTAACATTGGACTCGTATTCCTGAGAAGCAGTATGCATAAGAAAATGTCTCTTATTTAATTTTTAAGTGACTTTGCAGAAGAGAATTATATAGAGAGTTTAAGTTTAAGAAGAGCTTCTTAAACATACTTCTAAAAATAAAACAACTTTCAAAAGGATTAGATAGTGAAGCTTGAATATTTCTTTAAACAATATATTTGTTGTTTGCATTTGCTAATTTCTACCTGTGTTGTCCTTGTGACTTGGGCCTTATACTTTCAATAATATAAATTGCTATGTGGTCAAAAGAAAAAATCATGACAAGTCCTTGCAAGGGATAAGAAGATCTCAAAAACAACAACAAATAAATTATATGTTAAAAAAAAAGGGATAAGAGGAAACAATGTGAAGAGTATCAATGGTAAGAGAATACATGTGTTATTCCTAAATTTAATGTGAAAACTTCTTCAATTTTATGAAGTATGAAATTTTCTATTTGTTGCTGATAGAAGCAATTTGTCAATTTCAAACACTTTTTTTTTTTTTAAATTCTGATTTGGGTGAAGATTTACAGAGCAAATTCACTTTCCCATACAGCAGTTCACATGTACTTTGTCTCACCAAACACTTTTCTTGTGCTGTTGTTGTTATTAGGTGCCATTGACTCATAGTGACCCAATGCACAACAGAACAAAACACTGCCTGCTCCTATGCCATCCTCACAATATTTGCTATGCTTGAGCCCATCGTTGCAACCACGGTGTCAGTTCATCCAGTTGAGGCCCTTCTTCTTTATTGTTGACCCTCTATTTTACTCAGTATGGTATTCTTCTCCAAAGACCAGTTCCTTTGACAACATGACCAAAGTATGAGTTTTCTTGTAATTCTTACTTAACAAGACTTTTTGAAATTGAGAATGGATATTAGGTTTATGAAATAATTTTAAAGGAACTCTCATTTTTTTTTTCTCCTTTAATCTATTAATTTAGTCATTTGTATCAGATTTTCCCAATGTTGACCATTTTTCAGAAAACTGAAACTTGTTTCATATGTTAGAGAAATTATTTATTCCTTGAAGATTTTACTTGCCTGTAAAACCATCTTGGGATAGTATCTTTATTAGAGGACATTTTTTCACTACTTTTAAAATTTCTTCTATATTAATGAATCATTTAAATTTACTGAATCTTCTTTAGTCAATTTTGTTAATTTATATTTTTCCTAGGTAATCTTCTTTTTGTTGATAATCAAATTTATTGGTATAAAGTTGCACCATATTATCTTAAAATAAAAAATAATATCATTTATATCTATCTTAGATTCCATTTCTGGATCCTGTCCTAATAGTGTTATTTGTATTTTCTTTGCCTTCAATTAGATTTACCAATATTTGTTTATTTTATTGGTCTTCTCCAACTAGGCCTTTGGTGGTGAAGTGGGTAAGATATGTGGCTGCTAACCAGGAGGTTAGAGTTTCAAACCCACTAGCTACTGTGTGGGAGGAAGATGAGGCAATCTATTTCTGTAAAGATTTACAGCCTTGGAAAGCCAATGGGGGGTTCGTTATCAGCTGAAATCGACTCGATAGCAGTGGGTTGGTTGGTTGGTTTCTCCAACTGCCACTAGTTTTGTATTTACTTGATAGCTTTAATATTTTTTATTGTTTTTTATAAACAAGGTAATTCCAAAGAACCAGTAAAAGAACTTAATTAGTTGGAGAGAAATATTGGTTAGGAAAGTTCTTGTGATGGAGAAAGAGGCCCAAACAAGTTCTACTTTTTCTCACCCTAAACTAGAAGATTCAGGTTGCTTAAGTTTTTTTTTTTTTTTCCTTCAGTAGGAAAAAACCTTATTCTATTCTGGTATTCACAGACTTGCAGATCTTTCTTAAGTCTCAGAATATATCCCATGAGAAGGTTAATGATGTACTGTCTTTAAGTGACTTGAATGGAATTGGAATGATCCCACAAAGGAAAGGTGACTACTGTTTTAGTAATTACTATAGACCTCTCAATAAAGTATAAAATTATAAGGTAGTAAGGATACTATATAATGAACAAGAAAGATGCTCCTTTGGGCAAACCAACTTAAATAGTAAAATAGATAAATGAGATTGCACTAAAATTGTGCATCCATTTTGAGTCTGCACCCAAGTGCCATAGAAGACTGGCTTCTTAGTGACATTTTGTAACAGCTATGTCTGTTCTATTCTGGGTTCTTTTATTACTGTCCCTGCAGGAAAATCCTAGTAATGAGGAAAAAAATGGAAGTATTTGTATTTCGAATAAGTTTCATTGTCATTTTCTATCTGTCTTGCTTCTTTATTCTTATTCATATGGGTTTTTATAAACATTAAAGGGAGAATTGATTAGAGCAAGAATTCTGTGGCCCACACAACACATCCTAAATCAACACTCTTGCCTGGAAGTTAGCAATTTATCTTCCCAAATCAGTTTAACAGCTAATTGTCTCCGCATTGCGCATTGCGAGAAGTGTAAAGACTCTCATGACAATGGGGCAGAAATTTTAGCCGTTTCACTTTATTTAACACCTCATAACACTCTGGAGTTTTCTTTCACTGCTCAGGCTTGTAAGAATTTATTATAAACCTTTTATCTCTCCCCTGCTTTTCTTAAAGTTTTAAAGTGAATGTAAAACAAAATAAACAAAATCTACAAACATTTTCACAGCAGCAGCACATGTTGCCTTGCAAGGACTAATGACTATAGGCTGATCAATGCCTTAGAAAACTTTTCACTGGTGTTCGGCTTTTAAGATATTGCTAGAAACTTTAGCTTTTTTTTTATGTAAGAGAGATGTTAACACAGGGTTGACATTTGTATGGATTATATTCCTCACTCTGTCTTTGCATTTTAAATATTTTCATTATAAAGATAATACAGTCTACCAATAAAAAAAAATCAAACATCATTAGCTTTGCCATAAAGTGCATTCACAAAGAAAAATTTTTAAAATAACCCCAAAAAATAAATTAAAAGTAGGATTCTCTTTTTTCTCATCTCCCTTTTTGGTCTCTGAGATACCTTTCAGTCTTTTTTAAATGCAAGAAATGTAAATATTTACTGAGAATTCTGATTAATTCAAAAGAATGGAGTATACTTACAAAATCAAAGTAATTAGACATCAGTTACCGGATCCTAACAATAGTGTAATAGCCGAAATAAACAAATAAAACAAAAACAAAACAAATAAACAAATGAACTTTGAAATATTATTATGATTACCAGGTGCCATTTCCAAGGGCAGAAAATGATGGCTTACTTTTCCTTCCATCCTAGTAAAGAATTAGTGAAGCAGGTCATTATTTCAAAGGGGAAATCCTTTCACTTGAATGAAAGTGGACCATATGATTTATCACCCAAACTGAAGCAATAGGTATATACAAGAACCATCCTAGAAAAACTGAGACACGTGGTCACCCTACATAGTATACATACACTAATCAATTTTAGCATTAATTAAAAATTGACCTATACTTTTGTTTCATAGTTTCATATATGAAGGCTTATTCCACATTTTAACTATCAGTTATTAGCATGTATCTTGTCTTCTATTTATGTATTTATAAATTCCCAGGAGCATCTAGGAGATCTGGGGGCATAGTGCCTAAGGCATTTGACTGCTAACTAGAAGGTTGGCGGTTCAAACCCACCAGCCACTCCTTGGAAGGAAGGTTGGGCAATCTACTTCTGTAGTGATACTACCTCAGAAACCCAAGGAGGGGTCACTCTGAGTTGGATTTGACTCAATGGCAGTGAATTTGTTTTTTTTTAGGAACATCTAAAAGAGTGTTAGACACAAACACACACACACACATAAACCAAAACCAAACTCATTGCCATCTAGTTGATTCTGACTCATAGCAATCCCTTTGGGTTTCTGAGGCAGTAAATCTTTACGGAAGTAGACTGTCCAGTTTTTCTTCTGCAGAGTAGCTGGTGGGTTTGAGCTGCCAACCTTCTGGTTAGCAGTCAAATGCCTCAGGCACTATGCCACCAAAGTTCTTTAGACACTATAGCACTGGAGCTCCTTAGACACATATAAGTGGTCAGTAAATGTTTACTGACTGATTACCAAATGCCTTCATGACTTCTAAGACTATTCTGCCCCTGCCTTCAAACTTTCAAAGCCTTTTAGCTGTGGTTCTATGGTTTGTTAGGTATTGAACTTATTTTTTGAAACCTTTGAAATTGCATTGACACACACACACACAGGAGGTCTCCCTACCTGATTCTAGGAATCCTGGACTGGCAACTCTCCTGTGTCCCAGAACTCCTAGCAGCATGTATCATTGAATCTATTGATGGTCTCACTATCTTTTTAAAGTGGCTTTTTATACTCTTGAGCTTCTAATCTGTTTATATTGGGATAAGGGTATAGTATGAAGGGCTTGTTTGATTAGCATTTAGGAGATATTCAAACACAAACAGATTTAGAGGGAAGCATGACAAGAGAGTGATGATGCTGGTGGGAAGAAAAATTTCTTCAAAAGCTTATTTTGTGTTTGCAATACTCTCTTTCACTGCAGTTTCTTTACTTGCCTGATTAGGCTGGGAAAGTACTCTGAGTTCCATTTTCCATCCTCTTCCAAGATATATAAGACAGAGTCTTAGTCTGCTGGAAAATCTGCCAGAGAGATAAATGCTTGAGCAAATAAATTACCATATGGTATTGGGAAGAACACATTTGACATTTTTCAAGCTGAAAGAACTGAAGAAAAATTTAAGCCTTGAGTTGCAATATAGGAAGATTCTATGGGTAAAATATTGAATGATGCAGGAAACATCAAAAGAAGATGGAAGGAATACACAGTCACTATACTAAAAATAATTGGTCAATGTTCATCTATTTCAGGAGATAGCATATGATCAAGAACCAATGGTACTGATGGAAGAAATTGAAGCTGCACTGAAGGAATTGGTGAAAAACAAGGCTCCAGGAACTGATGGATTCCCATTGAGATGTTTCAGCAAATGGATGCCATGCTGGAAGCACTTATTCTTCTATGCCAAGGAATTTGGAAGACAGCTACCTGGCCAACTGACTGGAAGAGATCCATATTTGTATCCATTTCAAGGAAAAGTGATCCAACAGAATGTGGAAATTATTGAACAATATTATTAATATCACACATAAGTAAATTTTTTTCTGAAGATAATTCAAAAATGGTTGGAGCATTATATTGACCAGCAACATCCAGAAATGTAAACTGGATTCAGAAGAGGATGTTGATGTCAGATGGATCTTTGCTGAAAGCAACTAAAACCAGAAAGATATTTCCTTGTGTTTTACTGACTATGCAAAGGCATTCAATAGTGTGGATCATAACAAATTCTGGATAGCAATGAGAAGAATGGGAGTTCCAGAACACTTTATTGTGCTCATGAGGAATCTGTACTTAGACCAGAAGGCTGTCATTTGAACAGAACAAGGAGATACTGCATGGTTTAAAATCAGGAAGGGAGCGTGTCAAGGTTGTATCTTTTCACCATACTTATTCAATCTGCATGTTGAGCAAATAATCAGAGAAGCTGGATTATATGAAGAAGAATGTGACATCACAATTGGAAGAAAATTCACTAACAACCTGTGATATACAGATAATACAACCTTGCTTGCTGAAAGTGAAGATGACTTGAAGCATTTACTGATGCAGATTAAAGACTGCAGTCTGCAGTATGGATTACACCTCAAAATAAAGACAACAAAAATCCTCAAAACTGAACCAATAAGCAAGCACACAATAAATGGAGAAAAGATTGAAGTTGTGAAAGATTTCATATTACTTGGATCCACAATCAACACCCATGGAAGCGGCAGCAAGAAATCAGATGACATATTGCTCTGGGCAAATCTACTTCCAAAGACCTCTTTAAAGTGCTGAAGAGAAAAGATATCTCTTTGAAAACTAAGGTGTGTCTTATCCAACTCATGGTATTTTCAGTAGCCTCATATGCATGTTGTGTT
>NW_006925870.1:8970-10022 GCF_000298275.1 Orycteropus afer afer | reverse complement strand
TTTAAATATCTCGATATCAAGCATCAACTTCCCCTCCTTGTGATTTTAGATGTGCTTTGACATCGTTTTCCAAAACAGGGCTGTTCCATCCACACAGAAATCTTTTCTGGTAGATGGTCTGCATCTTGTATACAATTGCAATCATAATGGCTAGGGGCTGCACTCAGTTAACTGTCATATATTGTTAGAGCTGCACATTACCTAACTTTCTAGCCATTATGACTCTTGACGCTGATACCAACTTCTTTGTAGACCAAGTCACAGCTTGCTGTATGACAGTGTTTCGAACAGTAAATCATAATATTGAACATCTGAGAAGGATATGATCAGCAAGTTATGTGCTACAACATTGTATGTAGTACATATTACTAACAACAAGATGTAAAAAACAAAAACAAAAGGATGGTCATAAGTGTGGCTCATTTTAAATCTAATGCATCTTCTGCCAGGGTCTACCAGTATTGTATCTTCTTAAGTCTTGATATCTGTTAGCATATGCTGTATTTTTTTCTCTTTCTTCTCTTATGCCCCTTACATCTTCTTTATCGATACATTACTGACCATTCTTTATTTATTATCATTTACATTTTATTAATATACAGACACAACCAAATGATGATTAAATTTGAATATAAGTTACAGAAAAATGTGCAACATGAAAATTTTATTATTATAGTTAATATATTACTTTCTGAAATGTTTTATATTTGATAATATTGTTGTTTATATTGAGGAACATAAATTATTAGATTGTTTTTCTCTGTTTATCTTTGGGGATTTTTGTTCTTTAGTGAGATTCATTTTTTGGCATTTAAAATTGTGTAATATTTTCCATTACTTTATATACCAATAGAAATATCTCTATCGCTATCTATCTATCTATCTATCTATCTAATTATCCACATGGGGCTTATTTGGGGATTTCTTTGTCTTCTAAAGACATGTCAATTTTTCCCATTATTTTTTAAAGTGCTTTGGCGGATTGCTTTGAATTTTCAGGTAGGCAATCACATCAACTTATAACAATAAAAACCTTGTGTCTTATTCATATT
>NW_006925870.1:7620-8465 GCF_000298275.1 Orycteropus afer afer | reverse complement strand
CTTTTCTTCAAATTTTAAAATATAAAATTAGATATTAATTATAGATTTCTCCTCTTGTTTATTATTTCTTCCAGAACTTCTGAAGGCAAGATTAACATTATACTTGTCAAAATATCTGTGGTAAAAAAAAAAAAGAAAAAACCTATTTATTTTTCTATATTGGAAAAAAGTTTTATTAGCCATCTATCCTTAATTTATGCCAGTTCACTATTTTCAACTAAATGCAGAGAAGGAGAACAGTTGTAAATTATGTTTTGAGCACATGATTTTGATCAATTACCATCATATGTATCTACCACTAGGAGCTCCGGTGGTGTAGTGCCTAAGGCATTTGACTGCTAACCAGAAGGCTGGCGGTTCAAATCCTCTAGCCACTCATTGGAAGGAAGGTTAGACAATCTACTTCTGCAGAGATAATGCTTCGGAACTCAAGGAGGGGTCACTATGAGTCAGTTCTGACTCGAGGGCAGTGAGTTTGTTTTTTGGGGGTGTTAATATCTGTCACTTAGCTGTCAGTTTGTCATACTGTAGTGACCTGAGTGTTGCTGTGATTTTAGTAACTATGCTACCCATTACTTCAAATACAAGCAGTTACCCATAGTGGGCATGTTTGAACAGAATTTCTAGACTAAGACAGCACTGGAGGTGTTCACTCATTGATGTTAAGAAATCTGGAAGACAGCTACATGGCCAACCAACTGGAAGAGATCCATATGTGTGCCCATTCCAAAGAAAGGTGATTGTTTTGGTTCTCCATAACAGAAATACTACAAGTGGATGGCTTTAAGAAATGAGAATTTGTTATCTTTTCATTTAGGAGGTTAGAAGTCCAAATTCAGAGTGCT
>NW_006925870.1:2773-3295 GCF_000298275.1 Orycteropus afer afer | reverse complement strand
CAATAATAATAGGAGACTTTAATACACCAATTTCAATGAAGGGCAGAATAAGTAGAAAGAAATTCAATAAAAATAAAGAAAATTGAAACAAAGCTTTCAATCCACTAGACTTCATAGTCCAATCCACCCAAAAATAGGACTATATACATTCTTTTCCAGGGCACAGGGAACATTCTCTAAAATAGACTATATGTTAGGCCACAAAGCAGGCCTCAATAAATTCTAAATCTGTGAAATACTACAAAGTATTTATACAATGCTATAAAATTAGAAATCAACAAAAGGATGATCAAGGCAAAAATTAAATAGATGGAAACTGAATCACACCAAGCTTTAAAAATTCCTGGGTAACTGGAGAAACAAAAAATAAATAAAATAAATAACTCTGAAGAAAATGAAAACAGAACACAGACAGACCAGTGCTAAGAGGGCAATTTACAATAGCAGTAAATGCACATATCAAAAAAAAAAAAAAAATAGAAGAAGAAGAACCAAAATCAACACCTCAGCCAAACATCTCTA
>NW_006925870.1:0-521 GCF_000298275.1 Orycteropus afer afer | reverse complement strand
AAAAAAAAAAAAAAAAAAAAAACTACATGAATAAATGGAAGAATTCAATAAAATGTCAGGTCACAAGATGAACAGACAAAAATAGTTGGACTCATGTCCACTAACACAGAGGACTCGGAAATAGAAATCAGAAAAATAATTCCATTAACAATGGTTACAGAAATGATGAAGTATTTAGGAATAAATCTAACCAGAGATACAAAGGACCTACAGAAAGCAAACTACAAAAGATTACTACAAGAAACCAGAAGGAAGAAAATACTAGGCTTATGGGCAGAAAGACTTAACAATGTGAAAGTGTCACTAATACCCAAGGTGATCTATATGTATAATTCAATCCTCATCCAGAGACCATGGCCATTTTTAATGATATGTAAGAACTAATCACTCCATTTATGTGAAAAGAAAGAGACCCAGGTAATCAAAGCACTACTAAAGAACAGGTACAAAGTTGGAGTCCTCACACCTCCCAATATCAATACAAACTATACAGCCACAGTAGTCAAAACATCCTTGTATTG
>NW_006925869.1:0-9828 GCF_000298275.1 Orycteropus afer afer | reverse complement strand
TTCTAATTTTTCATTTATTTTGTCATTTTGTTCTTGTATTTTCCTCCAAAATTCTTCTAGGGTTTTTTCTGTGTTTTCTTTGGTCTGTCTCTTGATCCTTTGAAGATACCTAAATATAGTTCTTTTGAATTCCTTATCAGAGAGTTCCAATGCTGCATTTTCCTCAGGGATGTGTTCTGGATCTGTATCCTGCTCCCTTGTTTCTATCACTTTATCCTGCTTCTTTGTGTGAACTGTGATGGTCTGTTGTCTCCGAGGCATCATGGCATTGTTGTATTTAGATCTCTGTTAACTGTTTGTGAAGAGCAGCCAAGGGTGATTCAGGCTCTTCTTGGTGGTTTTTTATCACTGGCCCATTGGTGGAGAAGGAGGTAGTGGCTCTCACTCAGTAAGTGAAGTTGCAGAAGGTTTGGGTGTAGTTCTGTCTTAGGGGGACTGTTGTTGTCTCCCACTCAGTTAGACACAAATTACAATTGAATAACCATCAAAAAACTTTTCAGTCATGCAGGTCCAGGTCAGGAGTGCCCTTGGGGTTGCTGGAAAGCAGTACCTCTTCTTAAGCCCCTGGAATCTTCAAGAGCACTGTCTCTTTAAATATCCAAAATAGTCAAGCTGCTTGTGAACATTCAAAATGGGGGTGCCCTCCCGACCGGCAAAAGTCCACAGCTCAGCCCGTCTTTCTCTTCACCTTCTCCGTTTATTTCCCAGCCACCAGAGCAGTCCTCTGTGCAGTCCCTGGCTAGCAGGGCTGATTTTTAGGTTAATTCTTAGGTCCTGCCACCACTCGGGAATCTCCAAGCCGTCTGTGCTACCAGGATCGCTCAGGATCACTGCCAGACTGCAGCTGCGTATGTCTCCGTTTTTGGTATTTTCACGCAGATTCTTCTGCTAGTTGGGGTTTAGTCCACTTCTTTATCCTTCCCTTCAAGGCTCAAGGGTCCAAGATTATCTTCTATGCCTGTGTTAATTGGTTGCTCTTTGTTGAAGGGGGTCTGTGCAGTCTTTCTGCCTAGTCCGCCACCTTGCCGGAACTCTATTTGAACCCATCCTCACTTCTAAGGAGCATCCTGGCTATACTTCTTCTAAGGCATACTTGTTCATTATTCTGGCAGTCCATGATGCATTCTTTGCTAACACCATAGCCCAAATGTATCAATTCTTCCTCAGTCTTTCTTATTTGTTGTCCCATTTTCACATGCATGTGAGGTGATTGAAAAATACCTAAATTAGTAATCAGAGCTGCTTTCTCCAAACACTTAATCCAGATTGCACTTGCCTCATCCAGCATCTCAGCTAGATGGGTTTCTTTACCTGGTGGGATGACCTAAACCTTTATTCCTGTAGGACCCGAGTCTTTAGCGGTCTTGACATTGTTGGGTTGCTACAGTTTTGTATTGACCGGGACTTTAGAGCAAGAGAGGACAAAGAGGTGCCCTAATCATAGTCCTCCTTGCCCCTGTTGTGTAGCAGCACACAGTTTTCCTCTAGTGATCAGGATCAATCACTGTACCCAAAATATAGATCCCACTTTCTGTTTGTTCAGTGGCTTGAGGAGCTCAGAATGGACATGGTAAATCTCAAGTGTCAGTTCATGAAACCATGACAGTGTTTCCGGGTAGAAGAATTAGTAATGTGGTCATTAGGTCCTTCAGATCCATTGAACTTAAGGTTACCAGGATGGAAAGCAAAAGAGTCTACAAGTGAATTATTAGGTATAATAAACTGGCAAAAGGGGATATGGCACTGTATACTGACCTCTGATTTAAAGCATATACTGTATCCTATGAGAGAGCACCCCAACTTTGGAAAGTGTTGTTTTCCAGGTGGTATCTTAACAATCAATAGTCCATTTCACCATTCTCTCAAGCTACTTGCTTGTAGGTAATAAGCTGCATGGAAATACCAGTGAATTTCATGGGCATGAGCTACCTGTCACACTTCTATATGGTAAGATAAGTCCCTTTGTTAGAGGTGATGTTGGGTTTGACACCATGGTGAAGTATAAGGCATTCTATAAGTCTACAAGTAATGCTGGAGAAGCACTTCAAACAGAGAAGACAAATATATACCAGAGTATGTGTTTACCCTCCAACACAGAAGAGTCTAAGGTGGTCCACCAAATACTGTCTGTTTATTCATAGTGTGAAATTCAAGAGGCAGCAATTTGTCTTCCACTTTACAAAGATGCCTTAGACCACAGAACCCCTAAAAACTTCACCAGTATGGTAGGCTCTCAGCTTCAGGCACACATATATCTTACAAAGGCTCTAGAGTGCTGGATACTTCACGCTTACCAGGACCAATATACCATCAGTGTAATGAACCAGGATGAGGTCCTGTAGGGTCTCAATGGGATCAAGTTCCTCTCACACTATTATGGCTCAGGGAAGGAGACTTGATGTAACCCTGATAAAAGATGATAAATGTATACCAGGATACACTTATACACATTTACCCTAGAGCCTTGCCTATACACATTGGCAAGGTTTTAAGTGGATAGGCCATCTTCTTCTGAAGCAGACCTTATACTTTTCCATCTGAGCTTTGTTAATGAGCCTGGAAATGACAAGTAAGGGGATATAACTGGAGGAAAATTGGCTTCAGCTTGTGAGGCAAGTGCCCAAGTACCATTATTGTAAGGCTTTTATGCAGAGGAAAGCCAGTTCCTTCAGCCAGCAGAGGGCTCAGGACAAAATACACGTTCAGAATTCTCAGCTTCATTATGTCTGCCCTTTGGGCAGCGTGTATCCCCTTCCCATGTCTCAGAGTCCCACTCCTCCCAGTAATCCTTGCCTTAGTGTAAGAAGCTTAGCAAAGGTAAGCATTTAATTAGTGCTGCAACTTTACAGTCTTTACAACCAATTCTAGGCTTATTTATTAGCCATATCTGCCCTGCAACTACTAAAAATAAGAAACCCTTTTAAAGCTGCCATGGTGGCCTTTGGTTTCCCATGTGTCTTCTTAATTGTATGTTCATAGCTTTTATTTTATCTTTTTCCTCATATCTACTTTTTAAGGTGGCAAAAAGAAACCAGGTATTTCCACTATTTAGGAATCATTGTTGTTACCATAACAATTAAGGCCAGAGTTACATGATCTCTTAATGCCTTCCCCTACACCTTTATTTTATAATATCCTACAATCATTAAAAATTTGAGTAATGGTGATATCACCACATGCCATGGATTACCCATTTCCTAATTTTACCCTTCCTCCATCTCCACCACTCATCTGTCAGTTTGTTGTACAGTGGGGACTTGCATGTTGCTGTCATGCTGGAAACTGTTATTGTTAGGTGCTGTCAAGTTGGCTCCAACTCATAGTGATCCTGTGCACAACAGAACAAAACACTGCCTGGTCCTGTGCAATCCTTACAATCCTTGCTATTCCTGGAAACTGTGCCACCAATATTTCAAATATCAGCAGGGCAGCAATTGTGGACAGGTTTCAGAGGAGCTTCCAGACTAAGATAGACTGGAAGAAGGACCTGGCGATACACTTCTAAAAAAGTTGGCCAGTGAAAGCCTTATGAATAGCAGCTGAACATTGTCTGATATAGTGCTTGAAGTTGAGCACCTCATCTTCAACCTCAGGTTGGAAGGCACTCAAAATATGACTAGGAAAGAGCTGCCTCCTCAAAATAGAGTCAACCTTAATGATGTGGATGGAGTAAAGCTTTTGGTATCTTCATTTGCAGATGTAGCATGATGGAAAATAAGAAGAAACAGCTGCAAACATCCATTAATAATCAAAACATGGAATATATGAAGTATGATCAATGAAAATTGGAAGTTGTAAAAAATGAAAAGGAATGCTTGAAGATGGATATCCTAGATACTAGTAAGCTGAAATGGACTGGCATCGGCCATTTTAAATCAGGCAATGCTATGGTCTATTATGCCGGGAATGACAAATTGAAGAGGAACAGGGTTGCATCTGTTGCCCAAAAGTACATTTCTAGATCTAACCTGAAATGCAATGCTGTTAGCAATAGGATAAAATCCACATGGTTTTCCACATGGAAAAACAATTAATATGACTATTATTTAAATGTATGCACTAACCTAAGAATAATCAACCATGGGAGATTAGAAGGGCAGCATTTGTGCAGGGAGATAACTCAGAGGGAAAGGATGATAGGAAAGAAGAATACAGGGAAAAGGTAACCATAGGGCGGAAGTGGGAAGAGAGCTTTTATATTGTGGAAATTGCAATCAGTGTCACAAAACAAAATGTGTATGAACCGTTGAATGGAAAATGATTTTTTCTGTAAACTTGCATCTAAATCACAATAAAAAGTTTTTTTTAAAAAGTGTGCTTACTTAAAGTCAAGACGATTTGAAGTGGTTACTTATGAAGATTACACTTTAACATAAATAAAACAAAATTTTTCACAAGCAGGCTATGATAAATACAATAAACAGAGAAAATACTGAAGTTGTCTAAGATTTCGTTTCACTTGGGTCCATAATCAATGCCCATGGAAGCAGTAGTCAGGAAATCAAACCACATATTGCATTGGGCAAATCTGCTGTAAAAGACTTCCTAAAGTATTAAAAGGGAGCTCTGGTAGCGTAGTGCCTAAGGCACTTGACTGCTAACCAGAAGGCTGGCGGTTCAAACCCACTAACCACTCCTCGGAAGGAAGATGGGGCAATCTACTTCGTAGTGATACTGCCTCGGAAACCCAAGGAGGGGTCGCTATGAGTTGGGTCGGCAACAGCAAACAACAACAAAGTATTAAAAAGTGAAGATTCATCTTGAGGACTAAGGTGTGCTTAACCCAAGCCATGGTATTGCAGTCACTTCATATGCATGCAAAAGTTGGACACTGAGTAAAGAAGACTAAAGAATTGATGCATTTGAATTACGGTGTTGGTGAAGAATATTGCATATACCGTGGACTGCCAGATGAATGAACAAATCTGTCTTAGAAGTATAGCCAGAATATCCCATAGAAGTGAGAATGTTGAGACTTACTCACTTTGTACATGTTATCCAGAGGGACCAATTCCTGAAGAAGGACATCATGCTTGGTAAAGTAGGAGGTCAGGGTAAAAAAGGCATGACCCTTAACGAGATGGATTGACACAATTGCTGCAGCAAGGGGCTCAAACATAACAACTGTGAGGTGGCGCAGGACTGGGCAGTGTTTTGTTCTGTTGTAGATAAGGTCACTATGAGTGGGAACCGACTTGACAGCACCTAACAACGATAAACAATTCTCCCCCAGCAAGATTATCTTTGTGCTCTACAAAAATAAGCTCAAAAATGAGCAACTGAATTCCAGCATCCCATTTTGAGAGACTATTTCCTGGCCCCACAATTCCTCTATCAGTCCAAGTCCAAATAGGAAACAGATGGCACACTGAAATTAGTATAATTCAAGGAAGGTTTTATGAAGCACTATGTATTAGAGCTTGGGCAGGGTATAGGAGACCTACAAGAAATAATGTGGTCATCTAGAGTCAATAACAGCAGAACTATTAACACTCCTTGGCCTGAAAGAATACTCACAAGAATAAACTCAAATATACCCGTGACCATCAATATGGCACAGGACCAGGCAATGTTTTGTTCTGTTATACATTAGGTCACCATGAGCCAGACATAACTGACTTGATGGCAACTAACAACAACAATGATGCCTGAAGGAACAAAAGACGGGAGTAGTTCCTGGATTGCAGAAGCAAAGTCCTATAGAGTGGACTACTTTGAGAAAAGCAATATTTAGTTAAAGAGCATAGCTAGCCCAAGTTGACCTTTAATGGAAAGATCCAGTGAAATAAGTACCTTATTGATTGTATATCTGAGTTATTTATGTAGATACTACATCTTCAAGGACTTTCTTGCATAGTGACTTCTTTCTAAAGAGCACAGTATGGAAGCAAGAGCCAACCCCCAGGCAGGAAAAGGAGGGAACCACTGGGGATGACAAAACCGGTGGGATCCAGGTAAGGGGAAGGAGGCAGGAGCCAACCCCCCAGGGACAACAAAAGTGGCAGGATCCAGGTAGGAATTAAGTAAGTGGAGGATGGAGAGATTTCCAACAGCTAAAGGAGACAAACTTTTCTGTCAGTTTGTCATCCTGCAGTGGCTTGCACGTTGCTGTGAGGCTTGAGGCTGTGCCACCAGTGTTTCAAAAGCCAGCAGGGTTGCACATGGTGCACAGGTTTCAAGATTAGGAAGAACTGAGACAGACTAGGAAGAAGGAAGAGGCCATCCACTTCTCAAAGAATTGGTCAGGGAAAACTTTATGAATAGCAGAGAAACACTGTCTGATACGTTACCGGGCAACTTTATGAATAGCCTGGAAATGTCAGATACAACACAGGAAGATGAGCCCCTTAGATTGGAAGGCACTCAAGGTACAACTGGGAAAGAGCTGCCCCATCAGAGTAGAACCAACCCTAATGATACGGATAAAGTAAAGCTTTTGGGACCTCCATTTGCTGACATGGCATGACTCAAATTGAGGAGAAATAGCTACAAACTCCATTAGTAATTGGAACATGGAATGTACAAAGTATGAATCTAGGAAAATTGAAAGTTGTCAAAAATGAAATGGAACACATTAAAGATTGATATCCTAGGCATTAGTGTGCTGAAATGGACCGGTTTTGGCCATTTTGAATCAGACAACTATGCCGAGTATAACAATTTGAAGAGGAATGGTGTGGCATTCATCATCACAAAGGATGTTTCAAGATATGTCCTGAAGTACGAAGCTGTCAGTGATAGGATAATATCCATACACCTACAAGGAAGACCAGTTAAAAGTTAATACTACTATTATACAAATTTATGCACCAACCACCAAAGCCAAGGATGAGGAAATTGAAGGTTTTATCAACTTCTGCAGTCTGAAATCGACCAAACATGCAATCAAGATGTGTTAATTATCACTGGTGACTGGAATGCAAATGTTGGAAACAAAGAAGAATCACTGGTAGTTGGAAAATATGGTCTTGGTGATAGAAATAATGCTGGAGATCACATGATAGAATTTTGCAGGGCCAATGACTTGTTCCTTGCAAATACCTTTTTTCAACAACACAAACAGTGGCTATACACGTGGACATCGCCAGATGGAATACACAGGAATCAGATTGACTACATCTGTAGCAAGAGGCAATGGAAAAGCTCAATATCTTCAAGCCAAAACAAGGCCAGGAGCTGACTGTGGAACAGACCATAAACTGCTCGTATGCAAGTTCAACTTGAAGTTAAGACAATTAAAACAAGTCCATGAGAGCCAAAATATGACCTTGAATATATCCCTCTTGAATGTAGAGACCATCTAAAGAATAGATTTGATGCATTGAACACCAATGACTGAAAACCAGAAGAATAGTGGGATGACATTAAGAACATCATCCATGAAGAAACCAAGAGGTCATTAAAAATGCGAGAAAAAAAGACCAAAACGGATGTCAGAAGAAACTCTGAAACTTGCCCTTGAGCAAAGAGTAGCTAGAGCAAATAGAAGAAAAGACAAGATAAAAGAGCTGAACAGAAGATTTCAAAGAGCAGCTCAAGCAGACAAAGCCAATTACTCCAATGAAATGTGCAAAGACTTGGAGTTAGAAAACCAAAGGGGAAGAACATGCTTAGCATTTCTCAAGCTGAAAGAACTGAGGAAAAACATTAAGCCTCGAGTTGCAATATTGAAAGATTCTATGGGCAAAATATTGAATGATTCAGGAAGCATCAAAAGATGGAAAGAATACACAGAATCACTATACCAAAAAGAACTGGTAGATCTTCATCCACTTCAGGAGGTGGCATATGATCAAGAACCAATGGTATTGAAGGAAGAAGTCGAAGCTGCACTGAAGGAATTGGCAAAGAACAAGGCTCCAGGAATTGACAAACACTACCTCAGTCAAATGATCAAGATTAATAACAGTGATAAGTTATGTTGATATTATGTGCCCTGGATATGATGTGATGAAAATGGCATGTTGCCTTTCTGGTTTTCTTCCCCTAAACACATAATCCCAGTCTAATCATGAGGAAAAACATCAAGCACATTCCAATTGAAGGTCATTCTACAATATATAGGTGACCAGTACTTCTCAAAACTCTCAAGGACATCACAAACTTTCATAGCCAAGAGCAATATAAGGAGACATTACAAGTAAATGTAACATGATAGCCTGGATCAGATTCTGGACAGAAGAAAAGGACATTACTAAAGAAAATGTGAATAATGTGTCGATTTGTTGTTGTTGTTAGGTGTGTGCTGCTGAGTTGGCTCCGACTCATAGTGACCCTATGTACAACAGAACGAAACACTCCCTGGTCCTGTGCCAGCCCCACAATCCGTGCTATACTTCAGCCCATCACTGCAGCTACTGTGTCTATCCATCTCATTGAGGGCCTTCCCCTCTTTTACTGAACCCTCCACTTTACCAAGCATGATATCCTTCTACAGGGAATGGTCCTTTCTGACAACATGACCAAAGTAAGTGAGACAAAGTCTGGCCATTCTCATTTCCAAGAAGCATTCCAGCTGCACTTTTTCCAGGACAGATTTGTTCATTCTTTTAGCAGTCCATGGTACTCTTAGCCTTCTTCACCAACACCACAACTCAAAAGCATCAAATCTCTTTCAGGCTTCCTTATCCAGCTCTTGCATGCATGTGAGATGATTAAAAATACCATGGCTTGGGTTAGGTGCACCTTAGTCTTCAAGGAGACATCTTTGCTCTTCAGCACTTTAAAGAGATCTTTTGCAGCAAATTTGCCTAGTGCAATATGCCACGTGATTTTTTTAATGCATTTTATTGAAATACAATTTATGTACAGTGAAATACACAAAACTAAAGTGACATGGGTCAATGCTCCCCGCCTCCCCCACCCCTGACAGCCAACAAAGTTTCCCTCCATATATAAACCTTTCCTTGACCCTCTGCAACAACAAACTAATACTATATTTGTCCTTCTGTGATTGACTTATTTCACTCAGTATAATGTCCTCCAAGGTCATCCATATTATGCGGTGTTTTGCAGACTCTACATTATTCTTTAGTGCTGCATAGCATTCCAGTATGTGTATGTACCATAGTTTGGTCATCCACTCTTCTGCTGATGGGCATGTAGGTTGTTTCCATCTTTTTGCTATTGTAAATACTGCTGTGATGAACATGAGCATGGATGTATCTATCTATTCCTCTCCTGGCTCTCACCTCTCTAGGATATATACCTAATAATGGGATTACTGGGTCAAATGGTATCTCCAGTTCCAACTTTCTAAGGAATCACCATATTGCTTTCCACAGTGGTTGTGTCACTTCACAGTCACACAAGCGGTGTATGAGAGTCCCAATCTCTCCACATCCCCACCAGCATTTGTCATTTTCTATTTCATTGAACCTTGCCATCAGTGCTGGAGTGAGAAGGTATATCTCGTTGTTTTGATTTATATCTCTCTGATGGCCAATGATTATGAGCATCTTTTCATGTATTAGCTGACCACCTGAATATCCTCCTTTGTGAAGTGTCTATTCTTGTCTTCTGCCCATTTTTCAATTGGATTGTTAATTCCTTTGATGTTGAGGCATTGGAGTTTTCCATCAACCTTAGAGATAAGTCCCTTGCCAGATAAGTAGTTATCAGCAAATATGAATTTGTTGCTGTCATTTTTGTCATGTGCTTTTTCATTGTATCGATTTCTTTGTTCCATATAATTTTCTATGCTGAGTTTGTTTTATTTATGAATCATGTTATCACTTCCTTCATTGTTTTAGTATTTGCTAAATATTTATGCTGGTACTCTTTTTTATTTTGATGTGAAGGTTTATTATTTTTCTTTGAGGTTACCCT
>NW_006925868.1:8691-9370 GCF_000298275.1 Orycteropus afer afer | reverse complement strand
GGTGTCTTTGCCCTTAAAGATCTAACCAATGCATTCTAAGCTGTATTTCTGAGCTGGAGTCATGCACCAGGTGAAGGGTACATATGAATCATGTGGTAGATAGGTGATGGACAGATATGAGTCCAGCTACCATCAATCTGAGGCTGGCACGGCACTGGGCAGCATTTAGTTCTGCTGTGCAAATGGTCTCTATGAGTTGGAGATGACTCAAAGCACCAAACAACAGCAACAACAACCATCAATCCTATCTCTGAACACGCTATGTTAATCAGGAAAGAGTAAGGAAAAAAATAAACAGAACACTTTCAGCTATGAACAAATGATATATCAAAATATTTTAGTCCTTTGTCCTTCAACTTTATAATTATGCTATATTTTTAAGATTGAAATTAAGTAGTAAGCTAAGTTAAATTTACTTAGCAATTTATAAGTTAAAAGACATGGATCAATTAAATGCTACCAATTCTATTTGACTCAACACCCATGGAATTGGCAGTCAGGAAATCAGATAATGTCTTGCACTGGGCATATCTGTTACAAAAGAGTTCTTTAATGTGTTGAGGAACAAAGATGCCACTTTGAAGTCTGTTGTTGTTGTTAAGTGCCGTCGAGTCATTTCTGACTCATAGCGACCCCATGCACAGCAGAACGAAACACTGCCCGATCCCGCGCCAGCCCC
>NW_006925868.1:4189-5394 GCF_000298275.1 Orycteropus afer afer | reverse complement strand
AGTATGAATTACATCTCAATATAAAGAAAACAAAAATCCTCACAATTGGACCTATAAGCAACATCATGATAAATGGAGAATAGACTGAAGTTGTCAAAGACTTCACATTGCTTGGTTCTACAATCAACTCCAATAGAAGCAGCACTCAAGGCATTAGACAAGATATAACACTGGGCAAGTCGTCTGTAAAGGACCTCTTTCAAGTGCTAAAGAGTAAAGATATCTCTGTGAAGAGTAAGGTGCACTTGACACAAGCCATGACATTTTTAGTTGCCTCGCATGCATATGAGAGCTGGACAATAAATAAGGAAGAGCAAAGAAGAATTGATCCTTTTGAGTCGTGGTGCTAGTGAAGAATGCTGAAAGAAGTACCATGGACTGCTAAAAGAACTAACAAACCTGTCCTGGAGGAAGTGCAGCCTGAATGTTCCTTGGAAGGGAGAATGGCCAAACTCTATCTCACCAACTTTGGTCATATTATCAGAAGGGACCCTTCCCTGGAGAAGGATGTCATGCTTGGTACAGTGGAGGGTTGATGAAAGAGGGGAAGGTGCTCAGAGGGATGGATTGACACAGTGGCTGCAGAGATGGACCCAATTATAGCAAAGATCACGGAGCTGGCACAGAACCAGTCGGTGTTTCATTCTGCTGTGCATATGGTCGCTGTAAGTCGGAGATGACTCAATAACACCTAACAACACAACAACAAACTCTATGCTTCCCATAGAAAGAAAAAGAGTAAACGGAATTTTTGAACTACATGGATAGAAATGAGTGGGAATGATTTTTCCTGTTCAGGAAATTAAATGGAATACCAATTAACCAGTGGACATCAAAATGGTTATGACACACAGACTCTCATATGTCTCAGAGTAAAATGTTCTTCGTGGGGTTTACAATGGATGATTGTCAGAAGTAGATCGCCAGGCCTTTTCTCTGAGGCATTTCTGGGTAGACTTGACTCCCAATCTTTCAGTTAACAGTCAAGAGCATTAACAGTAACACCACCCTGGTGCCTGTTGGGTTCCCTCATGTTGATTCTGACTCAAAGCAAGTCTATAGGACAAACTACAAGTGCCTTATAGAGTTTCCCAGTTTCTCATCTTTAAGGAAGAGAACTACCACATCTTTCTACTGTGGAGTAGCTGGGGGGTTTGAACCACTAAACTTTTGGTTAGCAATAGAGCACTTAACCACAGTGCCAC
>NW_006925868.1:3407-3909 GCF_000298275.1 Orycteropus afer afer | reverse complement strand
CAATCTTCCTTCTGAGGAGTGGCTGATGGGTTTGAATCACCAGCCTTCTGGTTAGCACTCAGATGCCTTAGGCACTACGCCACCAGAGATCCCAAATGGAGTGCAGTACTGGTAAAGGAGGAACTGTTTCAAGTGCTGAGGAGTAAGGGTGTCTCCTTGAGGACTAAGGTGCGCCTGACACAAGCCATGATATTTCCAATCGCATGGCATGCATGTGAGAGCTGGACAATGAATAAGGAAGACCGAAGAAGAGTTGATGCTTTTGAGTTGTGGTGCTGGCGTGACTTCTGGATTAGCAGAGACATCTTTATTTATAACTAAAGCTACTACTTGATATAAACAAAAGACAAACGTGAAAGCAAATGCATCAAGAAATTTGGGCACACACTGCCTTCAATCCTTCTTCCTTAATGGAGTTGGGGCTTGCCCCTGACCTCGTCAAACTCTGATCTCCAAGGAAGCAAAGAATGGATGATTCTTTCTTTTTCTACAGAGTCACTCA
>NW_006925868.1:1690-2632 GCF_000298275.1 Orycteropus afer afer | reverse complement strand
TAGATTCTAGTCAATCTTGGTCAAATTTTTATGGTCAGTTAATGAACAGCTTCACAATTTCCCTGTCATGTTGTGGTGACTTGGATGTTGTTGTGATGCTGGAAGAAATGCCACCGATAATTCAAATACCAAGAGGGTCACCATGGTGGACAGGTTTCAGTGGACCTTCCAGACTGAGACTAGGAAGGAGGAGTTGGTGATTTACTTCTGAAAAAATTGGCCAGTGAAAACCTTATGAATAATAGTGGAATATCGTCTGATGCAGTGCCAGAAGATGAGACCTTCAGGTTGGAAGTTCCTCAAACTACAATTGGAGAGGAGATGTCTCCTCAAAGTAAAGATGACCTTCATGACGTGGATGGAGTAGAGCTTTCAGGACCTTCATTTCCTGATGGATGTAGCATGACTCAAAATGAAAAGAAACAGATGCAAATATCCATTAATATTCAGAATATGGGATGTATAAAGTATAAATCTAGAAAAATTGTAAGCCATAAAACATGAAATAGAATGCTTGAAGATAAAACTTTCTATTCATTAATGAACTGAAATGAACTAGTAGTGGCCATTTTGAATAGGACAATCATAACATCTACTCTGCTGGTAATCACAAACTAAGGAAGAATGGGGTCACAATCATTGTAAAGGAAGAACATTTCAAAATCTATCCTGAAAATAACATGGAGTAATAGGGAAATATCCACATTCCTACAAGGAATACCAGCTGCCAGCTACTCCTTGAAAGGAAGATTGGGAAATCTACTTCCATAGAAATACCACCTCAGAAACTCAAGGTGGGTCACTGAGAGTCAGAACGGTGAGTTTTCACCATACTTAATCTGAGAAGCTGGGCTATATGAGGAAGAACATGGCGTCAAGATTGGAGGAAGACTCATTAACAACCTGCAATACACAGATGGCACAACTTTTCTTGCTGAAAGT
>NW_006925868.1:0-1165 GCF_000298275.1 Orycteropus afer afer | reverse complement strand
TGCAAAAGGCAAAGTACAACCCTGAGTACATACCACCTGGATTTAGAGATCACCTTAAGAATAGATTTGATGCATTGCACAACTACTGGCAAAACACTAGAAAAGTTGTGGGATGACATCAAGGACACCACACATGAAGAAAGCAAAAATCATTGAAAGGCAGGAAAGAAAGAAAGAAAAAATGAATGCCAGAATAGTCTCTGAAACTTCCTCTTGGTTTTTGTTGTTAGATGCCATTGAGTCATCTCTGACTCAGTAACCCTATGTACAACACGATACACTGCCCAGTCCTGTGCCAGCCCTGTGATCCTTGCTATACTGGAGCCCATCGTTGTACTCACTCTGTCAATCCATCTTGTTGAGGGTCTTCCCCTTTTTAATTGACCCTCCACTTTACCAAGCATGATATCCTTCTCCAGGGAATGGTCTCTTTTTACAACATGACCAAAGTAAGTGAGGCAAAGTCTGTGCATTCTCACCTCCAAGGAGCATTCTGCTGGCACTTCTTCAAGGAAAGATTTGTTACTTCCTTTAGCAGTCCATGTTACTCTCAATATTCTTTGCCAACACCACAGTTCAAAAACATCAACTCTTTTTCTGTCTTCCTTATTCACTGACCAGCTCTCATATGCATAAGACACAACTGAAAATACCATGGCTTGGATTAGATACATGTTACTCTTCAAGGAGATATCTTTGCTCTTCAGCACCTGAAAGAGGTATTTTGCAGATTTGCCCAATGAAACACGTTGTCTGATGTCTTGACTACTGCTTCCATTGGTGCTGATTGTAGAACCAAGTAATATGAAGTCCTTCACATCTTCAATCTTTTCCCCGTTTATTGTTATACTGCTTATAGGTCAAGTTGTAAGGATTTTTGTTTTCCCTGTATTGAGGTGCAATCCATAATGCAGACTGTAGTCTTTAATTTCCATCAGTAAGTGCTTCAGGTCACCTTCACTTTCAGCAAGGCAAATTGTGTTATCTGTGTATTGCTGGTTGTTAAGGAGTCTTCTTCCAATCTTGATGCCATGTTCTTCCTCATATAATCCAGCTTCTTGGATTATTTGCTCAGCACACAAATTGAATAAGTATGGTGAAAAGATATAATCTTGATGAACACACTTCCTGATTTTAAACCATGCAGTATCCTCATGTTCTGTTT
>NW_006925867.1:6609-9769 GCF_000298275.1 Orycteropus afer afer | reverse complement strand
GGGAAAAAACTGTGTTGTTACAGAATTTCTAGATGGTAGGGAAGTCAAGACAACTACAAGATAGAATGGACTGTTCTAAATTGGAAAGAAACTATAAATCACAGGGTAACCGCAAAGAAAAATGATAAACCTTCACATTAAAATAAAAAAGAGGACCAGCACAAATATTTAGCAAATACTAAAACAACAGCAACGAAGGACATGATAACACAATTCATAAACAAAACGAGCTCAGCAGAGAAAATTATATGGAACAAAGAAATCAACAGCATGAAAAAGCATCTAATAAAAATGACAGCAACAAATTCATATTTGCCGATAATTAAGTATCTGGCATGGGACTTATTTCTAAGATTTATAGAAAACTCCAATGCCTCAACAGCAAAGAGATTAACAATCCAATTGAAAAATTGGCAGAAGACATGAATAGACACTTCACCAAGGAGGATATTCAGGTGGCTAGCTAATACATGAAGAGACGTGCACAATCATTGGCCATCAGAGAGATGCAAATCAAAACGAGATACCGTCTCACCACAGCACTGATGGCAAGGTTCAACGAGACAGCAAATAACTAATGCTGGTGGGGATGTGGAGAGATTGGGACACTCATACACTACTGGTGGGACTGTGAAGTGATACAAACACTGTGGAAAGCAATATGGCGATTCATCAGAAAGCTGGAATTGGAGATACCATTTGACCCAGCAATCCCATTACTAGGTATATATCCTAGAGAGGTAAGAGCCAGGACAGGAACAGCTATATACACACTCATGTTCATTGCAGCATTGTTTACAATAGCAAAAAGATGGAAACAACCTACATGCCCATCAGCGGCAGAGGGGATGACCAAACTGTGGTACATACACATAATGGAATGCTATGCAGCATTGAAGAATAATGTAGAGTCTGCAAAACACCACATAATATGGATGATCTTGGAGGACATTATGCTGAGTGAAATAAGTCAATCACAGAAGGACAAATACAGTAGTAGTTCATTGTTGTGGAAGGTCAAGGAAAGGCTTATATATGGAGGGAAACTTTCTTTGTTGGTTACCAGGGATGGGAGGGGAGGGAAAGGAACACTGCCCCTCCCCCAAAATGCATTGACCCATGTCACTTTAGTTTTGTGTATTTCGTTATACATAATTTATATTTCAATAAAGTGCATTTTAAAGAAAAAATAGTTTTGAACAAGATAAAAATAGGAATCTCAGAATTTAACCATCCACCTGCTGCAGGAAAGGGGATTTTATTTAGTCTTGCAGAAAAGAGAAAGTTAATCAAACACAAGAAACTTAAAACTGTTTGTCTTCAAAGGATTTCTCTCTGCTTCTTTGATTAATTAACTTTACTACTTCTGCTCTCCTCAACGAGATGGATTGACACGGTGGCTGCAATGATGGGCTCAAGCACAGCAAAGACTGTGAGGCTGGTGCGGGGCTGGGCAGTGTTTTGCTCTGTTGTACACAGGGTCACCATTAAGTCGGAGCCGACTCCTGACATTAGCATCTCTGCCCTCAACATTTCTCAATTTCCACCGCACTCCAGCATTGAAAGAGTTACACCTGAAGACAGGACCCTGCCTGATGGTCATCAGAGTTATTGACCCCAATCTGTGGGTCTTAGCTCAGAAGAGCTGGGGGAGCCAAGGAGGCCTGGTACCCTAGTCCAGACGGGAGGCAGCGAGTGCCCCCCACAGGTTCCAGGGTGAGCACTATCACCCCTCCCCCAGGCACTCCCCTGGGAAGGTGGAGTTGTGCCAACCAGAGCCTTCAGTGAGATGCTTATTCTACATGACTTAATGGTATTTGGGGGGAAGAAAAGCTTTATCTTTTACAGATCAGTACTCAAGTGCTCACAAGTGAAAATCACATGATTTTGCAACATAAAGTGTGTATGACTCATTGAATGGGAAACCGATTTGCTGTGTAAACTTTCACCCAAATCACAATAACAAAAGAAGTAATCATCAAGCAGAGGTGGTGAGATGCCCAGAACAACAACAAAACCATACAATGTCTGCAACGTGATCTCAAGTATTCAGGGATTGCTGTTGTTAGGTGCCACCGAGTCGGCTCCAACTCATAGTGACCCCACGGACGACAGACTGAAACGCCGCCCCGTCCCGCGCCAGCCTCCCCATCCTTGCTGTACTTGAGCCCATCTTTGCAGCCACTGTGTCAGTCCCTCTCGTTGAGGGCCTTCCTCTTTCTCGCTGAGCCTCCACTGGGGGTAGATGGGCGAGACAACACTGACTGCATCACCAACACCTGAAATAGCTGCGTGACCATTTTCCTATCTCTGTACTTCTGCGAGACCTGGGAAAACCACAGAGACGTTATCAAAAAGAACAAAGCCCTTAACTCAAGACCAGGGAATGCTCGGGCACAGGGCCTAAACCAAAAACCAAACTCACTGCTAGCAAGTCGATTCTGACTCTTAGCCACTACTACAAGTGGCTTCCAAGGCTGTAAATCTTTATGGAAGCAAACTGCCTCTTCCGCAGAGTGGCTGGTAGGTTCAAACCGTCAACTTTTGGTCAGCATCCATGGCACCACCAGAGCTGCTTTGGGCACAGGGCCTGGAGGAGGCTTATCCCGGACCAACACACAGGATGGACAACGTGCGCCAAGGCATCTCGGTGGCAGGGTCCCTGGCCCTGGGGGTCTCGGGCCTCTGCAAGGCATGAACCAGCAAGTCTTAAAAACACAGCACCTCCCACAACCAGAAGGTGGCCCAGCCCTTCACAGTGACCTCAAGCTCCCCAGACCAAGCACGACGGTCCAGAAGAGTCCCTGAAGTCAACACACCTGCTGGGTATGGTCGCCATGTGCCCTGAACCTGGACTGTGGGCACAGAGCCTAGAGCCCTGAGCTCCCAAGGGAGACATCACCACCAACTATGAGAAACACCCAACCTCAAGCTTAACACACAGAGCCTAATTTGACTTTAAAAAAATGTGTGTGTACACATATACATATGCATGTATACATGCATTTGTTTTTAATAAATGGTATATTGTGGAAAAACAACGTGGAACAAAACTCAAAATCATTAAAAAAAAAAAAAAGAGCTGGATTGCTGGTCTGCTACAACCTGGTGAAACCCTCAAGACTATGGCCCACAGTTACCCCTCAGGTCTGGAACTGAG
>NW_006925867.1:1780-6064 GCF_000298275.1 Orycteropus afer afer | reverse complement strand
TATATATGTGTGGGTGTGGGTGTGGGTGTGTGTTTAATATATGTGTATAAAGTGACACGCACACAGGAAACAGCAAGGAGGAAACAGATCAAAATATCTGGAAAGACCATTTCTGGGCAGAGAGGTTGGGGAAACCATCTTCCTGTTTTCAAATCCTCTACAATGTTATCAGGAAAGGAATAAAACACTACACCCACAGGGCTGATTGCTCTGGATGAGGCAGGGGCTTGTGCGGATGGGGCCGGGCCATGCAGCTGAGTCAGGGGCCCTGTGGACGGGTCAGAGGGCTGTGCAAACAGGGCAGGGGGCTGTGCAGATGGGGCAGGGGCCATGTGGTCAGGGCAGAGGCCCTGTGGATGGGGCCAGGAGCATGCGGAAGGGGCCGGGGGCCATGCGGATGGGGCAGGGGCCCTGCAGACAGGGCAGAGGGCTATGTGATTGGGGCAGAGGCCCTGTGGACGTGGCAGGGACCACGTGGCTCTGCTCAGGAATTTCTCAAGAGCTGGGTGGTCTGGCACCACCATCTTCATCCTCAGGCTGTGATTCTCCACACCTGCCCCACCTCCTCTCGGCTCCCCCCATGGAGATGGGGAGCTGCACCCCAGCCCAGACACCTCATGGATGCATCATAAGGATGGCCCCCCACCTCACTCTTACAGCTGACCTCTGTTCTAGATTTGCTTCCCACCTGCCCCCCAGCCGTTGGGCATGTCTCCTTGTAGGGCTCCATATCCCCATCAACTCCAGCCCATCCCTCATTACTCCCAGTCAGTAAAGATGGAAATGACCCAAACATCCACCCACAGATGACTGGTAAAGTGTGGTTGATCCTATTCACTGGAGTGTCACTTGGTCATTGAAAGAAGGACGTTCTGAGACCTGTAAGAGTTTCCTCATAGGCCCTCTGCCATCTCAATTACCCTTGTCACTGCGCTGCTGGGTCTCAAATGTGGGAACACACTCAAAGTTGCCAAGGGTGCTTGTTAGACATGCGTCCGCTGTGCAACACCAACTGCTGGCAAGGATGGCTGGAAAGTAGGGCTCTCCCACGTTGTTAGCGGGAGCACAGATGGTGACCACTGCTTAGGAAAACTGGCAGGATCTATGAAGGTGAACTACCCACCCTCCAGTCTAGCAACCCATGCCACTCCTGGGGGCCACCCCAGAGAGCAGCACAGGTCCCCGAGAAGATACGGCAAGAACCACCTTGGGGGCCACCACAGAGAACAAATACAGGTTCCCCAGAAGACATGGCCAGAACCACCCTGGGGCGCATCCCAGAGAGCAAACACAGGACCCCAAAAAACACAGCAAAAGCACCGTGGGGCCCACCCCAGAGAGCAAACACAGGTCCCCCGACAAACATGACCAGAACCACCTTAGGGGCCACTCCAGAGTGTAAACACAGGTCCCCCGACAAACATGACCAGAACCACCCTGGGGGCCACCCCAGAAAATAAACACAGGTCCTCCAGAAGACACGACCAGAACCACTCCTGGCAGCTGTGTTGATAGAGTCAACACCTGGAACCAGCCTAGATGTCCACTGAGGAGAAGAGTAACTTGTGGCAGTCACACCACGGTGTGACACAGAGGACATATAGGCCCTCCAGCCACCCACTAGAGTGACTTTCACAGATATGGAGCCCAATGAAGGCACTAAGCCACACAGTGTGGGATTCCAGCGACACAAGTTCAAGAATAGCCCAAACATCTCCACAGCTGCTGTCCTTTATGGTTAATAGGTGCGTTACACCTCAGTATAATTAAATACTCCATAGAGGAACAAGTGACATGGCCAGACCATCTTCCTCAACCATCCATTCTGGGGAGGAGGGCTGTAATACAGTGAACTGCTTGATATGGCCCTTCTAGTCACAGTCCTCCACTTTGTGATGTATTAGAAATCCTAGCTTCTAGGCCTGTGCTTAAGGAGCTTTGGTGGTATAGTGGATAAGGCATTTGGCTGCTAACCAGGTCAGGGGTTCAAACCCACTAGCTGCTCCATGAAAGAAAGATGAGGCAATCTACTTACATAAAGACTGACAGCCTTGGAAACCCATTGGGGGCTGCTATGAGTCAGAATCCACTCAATGGCAATGAGTTTGTTTTTTTCAAGGCTTGTGGTTATGGTCCCATTGTGGGGTGAGCTGTCTGCTGTGTTGATGAGGCAGGATTGGGGTAAGATGTCTCGAGTTCTGACTTGGTGGAGGGTGTGACTCAAGACACCATCCATGGTTTCCTTGAGGGCATACACGTGACTGTTCTTACAAAGTTGGCTCTTGGCTCTGGATCCTACATCTGGTTCATCATCATCATCTTGTCTCCAGTTCTTGGAACCTGATACAGCAGCCAAGTGTCTGACCTGCCACCATGGGTTCATCAGCCCCTGCAACCACGAGTGAGGAGATTCCTCTAGACCAATGCCTGACCCACGGATTTGGGACTGTCAGCCTCCACCACCATATGAGCCATCTCCTTGGTAGTTCACGAGTTCTGTGAGACACTACAGAGAAATACGGGACCCTGAGACGGGAGATAGTACTGAGGGGGGGAGGAGGAGAGGAGCTGATGGTAGGAATGATGGAGTGGGACAGCAGTCTGGCAACGGTAAAGTTCCGGGACATCCTTAACCTTTGCCTCATAACCTCAGGCTTGTGCTAACCCTTCTAGAAGGAATGATTTGAACACAGATTGCCAGGAAGTTGTATTGGGAAGAGGGGAGAGCTGGACAGAAGGGCACTGGGAATGTGGGGGAGCTCTGTCTTAAGAAGCACTGCCACCCCAGGAGCTCAAAGGTTGACCTGGCCCCAGTCCATGCCTCATTTCTGTTCCCCACCTGCACCCCTGCTCCAGCAGATTCCGGGCAGAGAGTTAGATGAGCTGGGAGACCAAGGCTAAGGGGGAGTGGTAGGATGAGGCCTCTCAGGAGGACAGCCGCTGCCTTGGAGGATGTGCCTGCTGATAACGTGGTAGATGAGAACCATGTAAAGCCAATTCCCAGGAGACGGAGATCAACCCATCCCCACTTCCCCCTTCTCCATCATTTTCAACACCAGCTGCCCACGCAGCACAACCTACAAGTGAAGAGGACACTATTGTTGGGTTCGTTAATTCAATGGGAGTCACAGAATATACTGTATTCACAGCTACCAGTGTCATCATAGTAAAAGGTTAAAAATTAGGAGATCAATAAGGTCTGGGAAAGTTCCCAGCACAGAACTGCCGTGTCTCAGAGAGGGCACGTCCCCCTTCCTCCGCCCACCGGGAAGCTCTCCGAGCCCTAGGGCCCAGAGCTTTTAGCAGCCAGTCTTGCTGGTTGGCTACACCACGCCTGCTGAGGTTCGATGATATTGGCCTCCCGGGTGAGGCTTTTCTGGTCTGGTCTGGCCAGCCTCTACTCACCACTGTGGCCTGGAAGTCCCAGACCAAGGCACCCCAATTACCTCAAGGGTGGTTTCTCCACAGCCAAGGACAAAGACCACTTTACTTGGGGTAAAAGGATCCTTTACCCTACACTAAAGCGCCCTGGTGGCACACTCAGCTACTAACTGAAAGACGGGCAGTTCAAACTCACCAGCCGCTCAGCTAGAGAAAGATGAGGCAGTATGCTGCCACTAAGATTCCAGTCTTGGTGACTAGAACACCATGCGATCCTCAGGCTATACAACTATGAGACCAGATAGTGCCCAGCTACCACTGTCAACCACTCTGAAGGAGATCTATGTAGGAGTAAGAGATCCTGAATAGAGTGGGAGAACAATGTGGAACAAAACTCAAAATTATTAAAAAAAAAAAAAAAGGACCAGGACTGGTCTGATAGAGCCTGGTGGATCCCCTGAGACTATGGCCCCTAGCTTCCCTTCAGGTCTAGAATTGAACCCACTCCTGTGGCTTCCAGGCAAACAATAGATAGGCATATGGGGTGAACATTTACATTAGGTAGATAAACTCCTTGGAGCGCTCAATCATGGGAGAATAGAAGGGCTGCGTATACACAGGGAGACAGCTCAGGGACCAGGAGTACATGGAGGGAAGGACACAGGGATGAGGTAACTACGGGGAGGAAATGGGAAGGGAGCTGTTGCATTGTGGGAAACTGAAGTCAATGTCATGTGACAAAGTGTATGTGAGTTGCTGTATGAAAAGTGAATTTGCTTTGTAAACGTTCACTCAAATCACAATAAAAATTAGGGAAAAAAAAAAAAAAGATTCCAGCCTTGGAAACCCTAGTCGGCAGTTCTCCTCCATCCTATGGGGCGCACTGAGTTGGAATCCACTCCA
>NW_006925867.1:0-1010 GCF_000298275.1 Orycteropus afer afer | reverse complement strand
GCTCTCCCTGAGTTTGTTAAGTACCTCTGCCAGGCCAGAGTGCTGTGCTGGGAGCTACATGAGATGCTGAGGTTGAAGGCCAGGTCCCACACAAAAGGAATTTATGACACTGTGGGCAAGAGTATTTCAAAAAGCACACAAGAAAAGCACTAGCTCTCTTTCAAAGATTGAAAGGCGGCTTGCTGCTTGGTTCAGCCCAGCCCAGCAAACACCGATTTCTAACATGCAAGGTTTAAGCAGACTCATACTCACTGCCATTGAGGTGACTGTGACTCACAGAGACCCCCTTTGGGTTTCCGAGGCTATAAATCTTTACGCAAGTAGATTGCCCCATCTTCCTTCTGGCGAGCGGCTGGTGGGTTTGAACTGCCAACCTTCTGGTTAGCAGCCAAATGCCTTATCCACTACACCACCAGAGCAACTACCACTCTCTGCCACTTACCACTCATATAAGCAGAAGCGGACACTAAAAACTGAGAGTAGGAAGTGTGTCTACCAGAACTAGGTGATGCCTGGCTACCACTGTCAACCACTCAGAGGGGGATCAGTGCAGGAGATCCTGGACAGAGTAGGAGAACAATGTAGAACAAAATTCAAAATCATTAAAAAAAAAAAAAAGACCAGTTTTGCTGGTCTGATAGAGCCTGGTGGATTCCCTGAGACTATGGCCCCTAGCTGCCCTTCAGGTCTGGAACTAAACACACTCCTGTGGCTTCCAGCCAAACGATAGGCATATAAGCTGAACATTTACATTAGGCAGATACACTCCTTGGAGAGATCAATCATGGGAGAACAAAAGGGCAGTGTTTGCACAGGGAGACAGTTCAGGGGGCAGGAGTGCATGGGAGGGAAGGACGCAGGGAAGAGGTAACTGGGGAGGAAGTGGGAAGAGAGCTGGTACATTGTGGGGAATGGAGTCAACAGCATGAGACAAAATGTGTGTAAATTGCTGTATGGAAAATGAATTTGCTCTGTAAACTTTCACCCACATCACAATTAAAAAAAAAAAA
>NW_006925866.1:9705-10795 GCF_000298275.1 Orycteropus afer afer | reverse complement strand
AAGAATACCAGAAAGATGTTTACTTCTGTTTTATTGACTATGCAAAAGCATTTGATTGTGTGGATCATAACAAATTATGGATAACACTGAAAAGAATGGGAATTCCAGAACACTTAATTGTACTCATGAGGAATCTGTACATAGATCAAGTGGCTGTTGTTTGGACAGAACACGGGGGCACTGCCTGGTTTAAAATCAAGAAGGGAGTGTGTGTCAGGGTTGTTTCCTTCCACCATATTTATTCAATCTGTATGCTGAGCTGATAATCTGAGAAGCTGGACTATATGAAGAAAAGCGTAGCATCAGGATTGGAGGAAGACTCTCATTAACCTGCAATATGCTGACAACATAACTTTGCTTGCTGAAAGTGAGGATGACTTGAAGCACTTATTGACGAAGATTCAAGACTACAGTCTGCAGTAAGAATTACACCTCAATATAAAGAAAACAAAAGTCCTCACAACTGGACCAATAAGCAGCATCACAATAAATGGACAAAAGATTGAAGTTGTCAAAGAAGTCCTAATATTTGGTTCTACAATCAACACCAGTGGAAGCAGCAGTCAAGATATCAGATGGCATACAGCATTGGGCATATCTGCTGCAAAACACTTCTTTCAAGTGCTGAAGAGCAAAGATGTCTCCCTGAAGACTAAGATGCACCTGACACAAGCCATAGTATTTTCAATCACCTCATACGCATGTGAGAGCTGGACAATGCATAAGGAAGACTGAAGAAGAGTAGATGCTTTTGAGTTGTGGTGTTTGCAAAGAATGCTGAAAGTACCACGGACTGCTAAAAGAACTAATAAATCTGTCCTGGAAGAAGTGCAGCCAGAATGCTCCTTGGAAGCAAGAATGGCCAGACTTCATCTCACTTACTTTGGTCACGTAAGAAGGGACGATTCCCTGTAGAAGGATATCATGCTTGGTAAAATGGAGGGTCAATGAAAAAGGGGAAAGCACAGTGGCTGCCACAATGGGCTTAGGTATAGCAAGGATCGTGGGGCTGACACAGGACTGGGCAGTGTATTGTTCTGCTATACATAGGGTCACTATGAGTCAGAGATGACTCCACGGCATCTAACAA
>NW_006925866.1:6483-7149 GCF_000298275.1 Orycteropus afer afer | reverse complement strand
GCTTGCAAGCTTTTAAGATCCCAGTTGCCACTCGTCAAAGTAGGAGGTGGAACAATGTTTTGTGTAGTATGTTACACCAATTGAACTTGATGTCCCCTGCGACTATGGTCCCAAGCCCACAGGTTCCACTACTCGCTCCTTCTGAGTAGCTGGCTGTGCCCAAGTGACTGCAACCTTGTCCCTTGTCAGCTCTACTATACACCTGCGAATTCTTACAGAACATGCACTTGTAGAACAATTGTCTCTCAACCCTATACATGGTCTTGGGTACACTCCCCACTGCATAGACATACCTAATAGTTCAGCCTGTCCACCCATCTATCCAGCCATATACAAGTTTGCCTTCACTGACAATGCAGTACTGTATGTGCAAAAGAGTTCATCTTTGTTGTTTGTACCTCCCACGTACCTTTGTATGTCTTCCTCTTCCTCAATGCCACCACGTTCATCACTCACATTTGGTACATTGCCCTTATCTTCACCCAAATCAATACTTGTCTCTACCTATCTAATAGTGTTCCCACACCTTCCCTCCCACCCCTGGTAACTAACAAAGAAAATTTCCTTCTACAGATAAACCTTTCCTTGACTTTTTACAATAATGGACTAATACAATATTTGTCCTTCTGTGATTGACTTATTTCACTCAGCATAATGTCCTCCAAG
>NW_006925866.1:0-3178 GCF_000298275.1 Orycteropus afer afer | reverse complement strand
CAAAGATCAGCTGACCATAGGTCGATGGATCTATTTCTGGGTTCTCAATTCTATTCCATTGGTCTATGTGTCTGTCACTGTACTAATACCAGGCAGTTTTGACTACTATGGCTGTATAGCAGGTTTTGAGATCCAGCAGTGTGAGACCTCCTACTTTGTTCTTCTTCAATAGTGCTTGCTTATCCGAGGTCTCTTTTCTTTCCATATAAAATTAGTGATTGCTTTTTCCATATCCTTAAAAGATGTTGATGGGATCTGGATTAGGATTGCATTGAATGTATCAATTGCTTTGGGTAGAATTGACATTTTCACAATGTTCAATCTTCCTATCCACGAGCATGGGATGTTTTTCCATTTATGTAGATCTCTTATCACTTCTTGAAGTAGTGTTTTGTAGTTTTCTTTGCACAGGTCTTTTGTGTCCCTGTTGTTGTTGTTGTTATGTGTCGTCAAGTGGGACCCGATCAGAGAGACTCCTCTTTGGGTTTCTGAGGCGTTATCACTATAGAAGTAGATTGTCCAACATTCCTTCCAAGGAGTGGCTGGTGGGTTTGAACTGCCAGCCTTCTGATTAGCAGTCAAGTGCCTTAGGCACCACACTACCAGAGCTCCCAAAAACCTTCTTGGGTTTCCAAGGCAGTATCACTACGGAAGTAGGTTGCCCAATCTTCCTTCTGAGGAGTGGCTAGTGGGTTTGAGCCACCAGCCTTCCGGTTAGCAGTCAAATACTCTAGGCACTAGTGAGATTTATTCCCAAGTATTTTATTTGTTTGGTAGCTATTATAAATGGTATTGATTTCCTTATTTCCTTTTCAGCAACCTCTTTGCTGGTATAGAGGAATACAGCTGATTTCTGTATACTGATCTTGTATCCCACCACTAGGAGATCTGGTAGTGTAGTGCCTAAGGCTGTGCCTAAGGAAAAGATTTCCCTTTCTTGCTAACCAGAAGGCTGGTGGTTCAAACCCACTAGTCACTCCTTGGAAGGAAGATGGGGCAATCTACTTCTGTAGCGATACTGCCTCTGAAACCCAAGGAGGGTCGCTATGATTCAGATCCAACTTGATGGCAATGAGTTTGGTTTTTGGTTTTGGTATCCCACCACTGGGAGCTCTGGTAGCATAGTGTTTAAGGCACTTGACTGCTAACCAGAAAGCTGGTGGTTCAAACCCACCAGCCACTCCTCGGAAGGAAGGTTGGGAAATCTACTTCCATAGTGATACTGCCTCGGAAACCCAAAGAGGGGTTGCTATGAATTGGGTCTGACTCGACGGCATATAACAACAACAACATCCCACCACTATCCTAAATCTCTCAATTAGTTCCAGTAGTTTTTTTGGTGAGTATCTTGGGTTTTCTATATATAAGATCATTAGGAAATATGGATAGTTTGAATGTCTTTGATTTCTCTTTCTTGCCTTATTGCCTTGGCTAGGACTTCCAATACAATGTGGAATAGAAGTGGTGATAGAGGGCATCCTTGTCTGGTTCCTATTCACAAGGGGAGTGGTTTCAGTCTCTCTCCATTGAGAATCATGTTGGCTGTTGGTTTTGCATATATGCCATTTATTATGTTGAGGAATTTTCCTTCTATTCCTATTTTGCTGAGAGTCTTGGTCAGGAATGGATGTTGGATTTTATCAAATGCCTTTTCTGCATTGATTGATATGATCACGTGGTTCTTCTTTGTTTTATTTATGTGGTAGATGACATTGAGTTTTTATAATGTTAAACCATCTTTGTATAGCTGGTATGAACCTCACTTGGTTATAATGTATTATTTTTTGGTTATGTTGTTGGAATCTATTGACTATTTTGTTGAAGATTTCTGCATATATATTCATGAAGGATATTGGTCTATAGTTTTCCTTTTTAGTGATGTCTTTGCCTGGTTTTGGTATTAAGGTTATGGTTGCTTTGTAAAATGAATTTGGGGAGATCCCATTCTATGTTCTAGAATAGTTTAAGTAGGATTGGTGTCAGTTCTCTGAATGTCTGGTAAAATTCTCCAGTGAAACCATCTGAGCCAGGACTTAAAAAATTTTTTTTTGCTGGCAATTTTTCTTTTCTTTTCTTTTCTTTTTTTTTTTTTTTTAATGTTTTATTGTGATTTGGGTGAAAGTTTACAGAGCAAATTCATCATCCACACAGCAGTTCACATACATTTTGTCTCATGACATTGACTGTAATCTCCCACAATGCAACAGCTCTTCTCCCACTTTCTCCCCATAGCCACCTCTTCCCTGTGTCCTTCCCTCCCATGCACTCCTGCCTCCCACCACCTGTCTCCCTGTGCATACACAGCCCTTCTATTCTCCCATGATTGATCTCTCCAAGGAGTATATATACCTAATGTAAATGTTCAGCTCATATGTTGTTGGCATTTTTTAATGACCTGTTTAGTTTCTTCTTGTTACAGGTCTGTTCAAATTTTCCACCTCAGTCTGTGTTAGTTTAGGTACATAGTATGTTTCCAGAAATCTGTCCATGGAGTACAGTTCTTCATAGTATCCTGACATTATACTTATTTTGGTTGGTTCTGTTGTGACGTTGCCCATTTAATTTCTTATTCATGTTATTTGAATCCTTGCCTTCTTTTCCTTTAAGCTTGTCAGTTGTTTGTAAATATTATTAATCTTTTCAAAGAACCAACTTCTAGTCTTGTTGCTTTTTTAATTGTCTTTCTACTGTCTCTTTATTTCTGCTTTAATCTTTACTATTTCTTTTCTTTTGGTAACTGTAGGCTTTTTTTTTTGCTGCTCTTTTTCTAATTGTTGGGGTGTTGGATTGTTATTGTTGTTGTTAGGTGCCGTCAAATAATTTCCAACTCATACTGACCCCATGCACAGCAGAACGAAACACTGCCCGATCCTGCACCAGCTCCATGATCCCTGCTATACTTGAGCCCACCATTGCAGCCACTGTGTCAGTCCATCTCGTTGAAGGCCTCCCCCTCTTTCGTCGACCCTCCACCCTACTAAGCATGACATCCTTTTCCAAGGAATGGTCCCTTCTGACAACATGACCAAAATAGTGACACAAAGTCTGGCCATTCTTGCTTCCAAGGAGCATCTCAGCTGTACTTCCTCCAGGACAGATTTCTTAGTTCTTTTAGCAGTCCATGGTACTTTCAGCATTCTTCGCCAGCACCACAACTCAAAAGCATCAACTCTTCTTC